>NC_056735.1:759311296-759376296 GCF_019279795.1 Protopterus annectens | reverse complement strand
AGTCATCGTAGCTGATGAACATAAAACAATACTTAGACTTAGCAGAGTAGCTGTCTTTCTGAACTTCATTTAAAAAGAACAGCAAAACAGCTAAACCTCCAGACAGTAACAGCAACATTCCACTTCTCCTCTGAACGCTGAAGTCCCTTCTGCCATAGGGATATCCCCCAGATTCCTTCCTTTCTTCATTCTGGTTTACATAACTCCCACCTTGAGTCCTCCTTGGAATGTTGTGAGACCCAGCGGTAACAAATCTGACGTGTGCTAGGACACTTTTCTTCAAATACCCTTATGTACAGCGGTCTTTCATTACCACTGACTCATTACTTGTTTCTGTGTTAATCTTCTTAAACTAGCCATCCACTAGTACATTTTTAACCCTTCCAGGTTAGTACATTAAAAGGACCTGTTATCAATTTACATATGTGTGTATATAAATATGTGCATACACACACACACACACACACACACACACACAGTGGATGTAAAAAGTGTACACACCCCTGTTAAATTGCCAGTTTTTTGTGATATAAAAAAAATAGACCCCAGTAAATCATTTCACACAATTTCCCACCTTTAATGTGACCTATAACCAGTACAATTCAATTGAAAAACAAACAAATCTGTTAGGGTGAAAAATATTAAAAATAAAAAACGTACAATAAGCTGATTGCATAAGTGTGCACACCCTTAAACTAATACTTTGTTGAAGCACCTTTTGGTTTAATTACCGCATTCAGTTTTCTTGGTTACACACCTGCCATCAATTAAAGAGACTATGATTAACCCCAAATAAAGTTCAGCTGTCCTAGTAGGATTTTCTTGACATTTACTCATTTGCCTGCTACAGCAAACGCCATGGTTCGCAGAGAGCTTGCAAAGCATCAAAGGGATCTCATTGTTGAAAGGTATCAGTCAGGAGTCAAAAAAAATTCAACAGCATTGGATATACCATGGAACACAGTGAAGACAGTCCTCAAAAAGTGGAGAAAATATGGGACAACAGTGACATTGCAAAGAACTGGACGTCCCTCAAAAATTGATGAAATGGCAAGACGAAAACTGGTCAGGGAGGCTGCCAAGAGACCTATAGCAACACTGAAGGAGCTGCAGGAATTTTTGGCAAGTACTGGTTGTGTACTACATGTGACAACAATCTCCCTTATCTGGACTATGGGGTAGCAAGATGGAAGTATACATCTCAACCTGTTAGAGCAAGAAATCTGGACAAAGACACAAATAAAAGCAGGACAAAGGCCCAAAAATAGGGACAGTTTTTAAATATTGCTCTTACAAACTTAGAAAGTTGATAGAATAACAGGTTTTTCATTAGCAAGACTTTTCTGCAGGGTATGAAGTTTGAAACTTCAGTGTCTGTCATTATTTTTTAACTTCAATCTTTAATGATTTGCCACTGATTTGGCAGAAAACCACAATTGTATGAAAAATGGACAAAAAATATGAGGCAAAAATCTGCATATTCTGTGAAAATCTGTACAGTTGAAAGGTATGGATGGAAGCCTTTTCTTACACAGAAAAACATCTAGGCCTGGCTAAAATTTGGAAAACAATATGTCATGTCTCCCAAAAGCATGTGGGAAAATGTGTTATGGTCTGATGAGACCAAGGTTGAACTTTTTGGCCACAATTCCAAAAGGTACATTTGGCGCAAAAACAGCACTTCACATCACCAAAGGAACACCATCCCCATGGTGAAGCATGGTGGTGGCAGTATCATGCTTTGGGGTTGCTTTTCTTCAGCTGGAACTGCAGCTTTCGTTAAAGTGGAGGGAATTATGAACAGTTCCAAATACCAGTCACTTTTGGCCCAAAACGTTCAGACGTCTGCTAGAAAGCTGAAGATGAAGACGAATTTATCCTTTCAGTGCGACAGTGACCCCAAGCATACATCCAAATCAACAAAAGAATGGATTCACCAGAAGAAAATTAAAGTTTTGGAATGGCCCAGCCAGAACTGATACATAAATCCAATAGGAAATCTGTGGGGTGATCTGAAGAGGGCTGTGCACAAGAGATGTCCTCGCAATCTGTCAGATTTGGTGTGCTTTTGCAAGGAAGAGTGGGCAAATATTGCCAAGTGAAGATGTGCCATGCTGACAGACTCATACACAAGAAGACTGAATGCTGTAATTAAATCAAAAGGTGCTTCAACAAAGTATTAGTTTAAGGGTGTGCACACTTATGCAATCAGCTTATTGTATGTTTTTTATTTTTTATATTTTTTCCCGTAACAGATTTGTTTGTTTTTCGATTAAATTGTACAGGTTATAGGTCACATTAAAGGTGGGAAAAGTTTTGAAATGATTTATTGTGGTCTCATTTTTTTATATCACAAAAACCTGGCATGTTAAAAGGTGTGTGTACACTTTTTATATCCACTATACACAGCATTTTTTTGACTTGAAACATCACTGCATTTTTTTTATTCAAATGCTAATATTTCTGACAATTAGAATGTTTTTGCCACTGTCAAATTGTGAAAAGGACACTTGGCATTCATGTCATTGTGCGATAGGCAGCACAGAACTTTTGGTTACTGTACTAAGTTAAGTGGAACTCTGATAAATGTAAACATTTTGGCTCATAGTATACTGTCTGAGGTGCAGTCTTGACTTGTAGCCACTGTTTGGAACTTGCATACTCTACCTTTGTCTGTATAGGTTTTCTTTGTATGGTCTGGTTTTCTTCAGCCTTCCAAAGTATGCTGGTTGATCGGCCACTCTAAAAGTTCCATATATACTGCATGTACCATTGCCCTTATTGCCCAGATCATAGCTGAAAAGGGTAGAGTCCTCCATCCCTTGAACAGCTATTTTCTGGGCTGCCAGACCTATGATGCACAGGGAGATGCCTTATCACTCTGCCAGCAGACCAGTAGCGTATTACCATTGTTGTAAAACTAAATATCTGGCACTGATAAATGCTTAATAGATTTCTTATTGTATTTATGTTTTCTGTTTTATTTAGTTCATTTAAGAGGAATAGGTCTTCTGAGAGTGATTAAAGGCCCCTTTTCACTGGCAGCCCAGGGAGAAAAGCTCCACAAGAAAGAAAAAAAGAAATGAAAACAAAATCCACAATAATATAATCAGATTAAAAGTCTAATACAGTAAAGCTGCAAAATTTTAGGATGTTGGCAACACAGGAAAAACATAATGTAGTAGAGACACCTGATACAATAAAGCTATACAATATAAAGACTTTATAAGTAAATTGAAAATTTTAGTATTCCAGTAAAATAATTTTTAACACTACTGTAAGGATTATTTTACTGAAATGATACTACATATTTTACTTTACATATAAATTCCTAATAGCTTGTGTAGTAGACACACCTGATACAATAAAGCTGCACAATATTAGGAATTTATTAGTAAAGTGATAGTATTATTTCAGTAAAATAATCTTTACAGTAGTGTTAAAGAAACATATTAGCTTATTTTGTTTTTAGTATACAAGGTGATTAATGTTATGCTTGATTCACATTACAAGTATTGGTTGGGTCAGTTAGTACATAGATGAAAACAGTGCAGTTGATGTTAGATTACTGTAGACGTAGTATTAGAAGCAGTGTGTTTGTGACTGGTAGCAGGAGAATGTAGAGATGAAAACAGAGTTGTTTGAAAGTAAAATGTTTATAGTGTGTTGTTGCATGATGTAATGCTAGGATATGAAGAAATCAAACTTTTGGGAGAGATGAGGGGAAAAAAGGAAAACTTGTGATCGTGTAGGTGGTTTCTGTCTTTGGATATTTTGGTGTAATTAAGAACATTTTTTTGCTGTCTTTAACATGGTTCTTGAAATTTTTTTTGTAAAAGTGTTTGCTTGTTTTAATTTTTTTTTACGTCATGTGCATTTTATTATCTACCAAACATTTGTCGACAGTTATTTATTTATTTAATTAATTAGTTATTTTTTTGTTTTTTGTTTTTTGTTTTATTTACCATAAATGTCCAGTTAAGACCAGGCCCATTTTCAGGGAAGGCCCAGGGAGAAAAGCTGTTTGTGCATTAAACTGAGGAATAATACTTTATACTATTACATTTTTCACATTCTGTGCAAATACTAAAACATTATAGGAACATAACATGAAAACTTACAGTATACATTTCTAGTTAGTAGTAAGACATAGTAAGAAAGTTTGACGTGTGCACTTAATACTTATTTGGAATGGCACATTTTAGGAGAGTTTAAACAATGTTAAGTTTCAGTGCTGAGATTGTTCAACATATTGGTTAACATGACTGTTACTTGGATTAATTAGTTTTTATTTTTCAGTTCTTAAAGTTTTAGGCCTAATTCTTATACTGTCATTGTCGCCTCTTTTTAATATAACTCTAGCCTTTTATGAGTTGCCGTTTTTCTCTGCACATCAAGCTGTGCTTTTCTGGGTGTCTCCTCATTGCTAACAAGTCTGTATCAAGGATTGTTGCCTTAAATAGTGCATCTTTCACAAGGTTTAATGGTTTTAATAAATACACACTCTTATGGCATGTGTGACAGGCTTGCAGTTTGTGTTCGAAATGACAGCATATTCTGCTCTTTGAAGCATTTCTGTCAGAGAGTGCAGTCTGTATAGCAGTTTTAATATTGCTTGACGGTTCTATTTTGGTGTATTGACAGACTAAAAAGTATCAGTCTGTTAGTATTAGAATATTAGATAAGAGCCACATTCCTCAGAAAAGGTTGATATTCTTTTAGTTTGCTGCCAGCCTTGACTTTTGTTTGCAGCTCTTGACAATAGATGCAAGTGAGTTAGGCCAAGAAGGTTCAGCTTCAGAGCATGTATTTATCACATCAGAATGTTTGTGACTGAACAGTAAGCTTTTCATATTTTTTGTATGGGTACTGAGATTCTTTCAGTTATTTTTAAAAATTCAAGAAATACGTTTACTAGTACCAAATGACTCTGACATTTTTCCCAATTCAGAGAGAGGAGTGGATGACTTTAGACTTCATGTCTTTGAAAGCCAAGTCAGTTGCAACACTTAAAGCTGAAAAACAGAAAGAAAAGCTACTTGAGCAAGAACAGGAAAAAGCACGTGAACAGGTATGGAATTTTAACTGAATATCTGTATTTGTCATCTTCAGAAAGGATTTATTTCTTTTTTATTATGTATGTCTTTCTGTCCTTCACAATATGACACACCCATTTTCCATTAAAATTAATACTTTCAGTGTCTTTAAGTTAGTTTAGTTGCATTTGGAAGTGAATAACTTTGCTAAGCAATACAGTCTTCAGGAGGCATTTTAATTTTTTCCTAGTTGTTTTGTTTCAGTTCTTTTTACCTGATGTGAGCCATTCTTTGGCTAGCAGTTGGATTTCTGCCTACAGTGCTGGTCTTGTTGGTTCTGGTTACTTGAGAAATAACTGCACTGAAATGATAATTATCCACAAGACGGCTTGCTATCTTTGTGATTTTATGGTAAGAATTTTTTTCCATTATTTTTGGCTCCTTCCGGCTGACCATCACTACTATCTTGGCCGTTTTTTGTCTGCTGGGTCATACTCAATTAGCTACAGTTTACTAGTGTTTGGGGACACTGATGTGATCAAGGCTTTCTGGGGGCATCATACTGCTACAGGGGAGTGTTTACCTCCATAAGAACATGCTCACGTTGTTTGCCTGTACCGCCCTAGAGAAAGGTATGTAGTTGGCTACACTGGCATATTGTCCATACTTCCAAGTGAGACTTAGTCACAGCCATGGCCTACTGTGAGCACCCCCCCCCCCCTGCCAAAATGGGCATATCCACCATCTGTTTGTGCACCAAGCACCCAAGCTTCTGTTTATACACTAGTCATCTGGGCTTTATCCCTCTACACTGTTGATCTCAACTTTTACATTTTGAGTTGAGGCACAGCAAAAAACAATTGGAGAAAAAGGCCTCAAACTAACTTTTGAAATAATAGCACTATTAACACAACTTTTTAAACAATTCCCATTTTTAGTATGGATTGAGGAAAATTAGTGGCATTCCTAAGAATGAGGACAGTTTAGAGTTGCGCTGTACACCACTGACACAGGTTGCATGATTGTTAAGAAAGGTGTTAAAAAATGGTGTGGGTTCAAGTTTGGCTTATCATTTTTCTTCAGTTAGAGGGTGAGTGATGCAACTCACTACTGTCTCAAGAATATGAAAAGGGAATCCCTCTCAACCTGGAAATATCAAATGTCTGGACAAAGGACAGTGCAAAAGTAGGTACAATTGACCAAAACTCGGGATGCTGATTAACAGAAAATGTACATACATATTCATGTAACACCACCCACTCCTGTAGAACTGTGGGATACCAACATGAAGCTTGAGGTCACTAAATAATAATAAATGGCAGACATTTGAATTTCAGACTTAATATCCCTCAGAAAATACATAATAATGCAAAGCAAAACAGGATTAATATTTAAAATCTGCCCCTATTTTTGGGCCTTTGTCCTACCATTATTTTTGGCTTTGTCCATATTTCTTTCTCTGAGAGAT
This sequence comes from Protopterus annectens, assembly GCF_019279795.1. Classification (NCBI taxonomy): domain Eukaryota; kingdom Metazoa; phylum Chordata; order Ceratodontiformes; family Protopteridae; genus Protopterus; species Protopterus annectens. Next base: position 759,369,792 of record NC_056735.1, on the reverse strand, counting down.
TGAGAGGTATGAACAGGATGTGTGTTAGCATGCAGTTTCTAAAGGTTGTGAAGTCTGAAACTCAAGTGTTTATCATTATTCGCTGACTTAAATCCTCAACGATTTGCCAGAAAAAACACAAATTTTATTTGGAACAGACCAAAAATATGAGGCAAAAATCTGGGCATTCTGTGAAAATCTGGACAGTTGAGAGGTATGTATATCATAAATCTTATTACCATACTGTGAAGACAAGAGTTCCACATGGATTTACACTCCGTTCCCTACTTTTCATGCTATTTTCCAGTGATATGAAAGTTTACACAAGTAACTACACTATAATGCAGTATGAAAAATATTACTACATGCTGAGACGTAAAGGCCTTAAGTAATGTACTCCAACCTGATCTGGTTAAACTCCAGATGGCTAACTATAGGAGATGTGTACTGCAACATAAAAGCATCACAAACATAGTTTCGTACTAGGCTACCTGCCCTAAACTGCTGTTTTAAGCCCAGCCACTATCCTGTGGCCTGGATCATAACCTGTACCTTCTGTCTATGAAGTGAAGACTTTAACTGTTATGTTACACTTAACCCCAGCAGTGTTTTTCCCCTAATAGTCTAGTAACTTAGAAAACTCAAATGTACACAAAGGAAATGAATACCAGAAAATATCTGAATGGGATAAGTTATTCTTTTTTAAAGGAATTTTTGTATTAATTTAACATACTTACAAAATATACACAGAAAGGAAGAAATTTAGCATCACAGGATAAGTTCTTCTAACCCTTAATTTCAAACTTTTATTTCAAGGAGCATGTAAATACAATAGTTAAAACTATTTAAATCAAAACCTGTCGGTGTTGTATAGAGTAAAACAGCTGGTTACAAAAATGTGTTATGCCCTGTACAGGGAAAGTCAAACATCCAAACTATTCTACAGTTTAAATGTCAGGAAATCTTCCCCACTTGGCAGGAGTCCAAGTTCCACATCAGAATATCTTCAGTGGTTAGACTGAAGAAGAGGTTTGTTTTTCCTGCTGTGACGGGGTGCCGTAGCACACTGAATCAAGATGGGATTTAGGCATTACAGCTGCTTAGACTGAAAGACGGGGAATTAACATTTTGATGTACGGCAATACTAACAATGGCATTTTAGATGGTATATGTAATGTGACAAAGCTTAATGTGATATACCATATGTCTTTTTTTTACGTTTTAACTGTGGTGGTGGTGCTGCGATAGTGTTGTCGCCTCATAGCAAGACGTTGTCCCTTTCGATTCTCAGCTAGCGCGTCTTCTGTGTGGAGGCATACGTGAATGGGGCATGCCTTCATTGAAGGTTGTGCGTCAGGGCTGGTAACCCGGTACGTAAAAGTCCACTACCAATCATTAGCGGACCGGAGTTCCGCTGTGGCGACCCCTAACCTAAAAGCCGAAAGACACAAACAAAGCTAGAATAGGTAGTGCTATCGCCATCTACCCAGAGCACAACTAAATGGCATTGCTCTTAAATAATTCATTTTTTTTTTTCATTCTGATGTGTTCAGTATGACATAATTGATCAGTGAAGCAGTAGAAACTGTTGTAATTTCCAACAGTTCTTTTCTGCCTAAAAGAAACATTACTGAAAAAGACATGACTTTTGATTCAAAGTGCAGTAATTAAAAGAAAATATAGGATGCAGTTTACCTGTATAAAATAGATTGATTGAGGCAGTCAGAGAATGTTTACAGTCAGTTTTATTTGCTGCGATGCTGTTCCAGCTGTAATCTGGTATTGTGGTTGTGCACGTAACAGCAAGTTTGTAAGCATAATTTAGTTTAATTTATTTTTTAACAATGGTAGTGAACTGATCTACTTGGCCCCAAAAGAAGAAAGTAACAGTATGCCACAAACACTTGTAAATGAATGTACCTGCTATGGCGACGGCACATTGGCTTATCAGTGATGAAAAACTAACCCCTTCTTAGGTCATTTTTTTAAAACGACGGACTGGAACAAAGAATAATGGCAAAGATATACTGATACCATTAACACACTGACCTCCAGTACCAAGATGGCGTGAATGCCATCACATAAGATTTCTTTAAAAAGCAGTTTATGGAATTAGCGAGACATAAAAAATGGAAACTAAAATAGACTTTCCAACTCGATCATGACTTACAGCATCAAGAGACAGCCTAACCTTGAAATGCCATGTAGGTGTCTTATCTTCTTAGCCTCCAGCAAGTTCTAATGGATCCTTTCTGTACTAAACACAAACTAGTGCAACCTATATGAAAGCACAAACAACTGAAAAAATGCAATGATGCATCTCTATGCCTTCAACAGCTTTACAGCTCAATATACGTAAGACAAGTACAAATTCACCTAGAAATTGCTAAATTATTTTTACCATCAGAATCACAAATATAAGACAGAAATCTGACAGAAATCTGGCAAAATGCACCCCTGACCACTTGACCTCATAATGGTCAGTAGCCCCCAGTAGCAAGAGAATGAATGAGCTGTGAAAGTGTCAACTGCCCCCTTTCTTGGCTCATTTTATACTGATTCTACTAAAAATGTGATCTGAATATTATCATTTTGATACATAAGTATCCCCAGTCCTTCATAATGCATACAGTTATTGCTTCTTAGTTTTATAAACCAAAACAAATTATAAAACAACACTGTCTGCGTTATAAGTGCATGTCTGCATAATTGCAAGAAAATAACAGTTTCTCTGCAATTTATATTGCATTAAAAAAATAATGAAAGAAACTGGGAAACTTTTTAAAAAAAAGTAAAAATCACATGCGGTGTTCCTCTAAGAAGCCATCAGTCCTGCTGTGTACTAAAGTATAGCTAAATACAAAGGCATCAAAATAAGCAACTGCTAGCAACAGCACTCACCATCCACAGTTTGAAACTCCAGCACCATTCTCTGAGTCCAACAGGCAGTCAGGCACTTCCTCATGAAGCTGATGTTGTCATGCATGCCCCTGCACATGGATGACATTGTAGGATATGCTGGCGATGCCTGAAGATGTCAGCTGTAACATGAAATTGTAAAAAAAAAAAAAACAGGAATTCAACGGGCCACGCACCCAATTATTATCCCCTTAAAACCGGTAAATATTGAGGAATTTGGTATGGTTGAGAGGTATGGAAAAGGGCTATGCCAACAAGGCTGAAAAAGAAAAAAAATAGTTTTTTGGATCAGCAGGAGGGTTGTTACCTGCTTCCATTATCCACTCTTTTTAAAGCCAAGCTTTACTGTATTTTGAAGACTGAATACTTGAACTTGCAAAAAAAAGAACACACTTAGGAAAGATGGAGCCTTTTAATAAAGGAAGAGAGATTGGTTAAAGGTATATTCCTTTAGTAAATGTGATTTGCTCATTTGGTATAAAAAGAGAGCACATGATGGAATAAATTCTGGTTTGCTATATCTTTTATTGGATTTATACAGAATTATCAACACTTTTATTAACATTACTTGTTTGGTTCTTGTCTTACAAAGCAGTTAGAAGACTTGTTTATCATTAAACTGATTTAAGGACACATTTAATAATTTAATTTTTATTACTTTTTCTGAGCATCTAAATAAGTGTACAGCTACTTGCACACATGTATGAGTGGTACTGGTTTAATGCTTTATTCTTGCTATGCTGACACATTTGAGATCCTAATCAGTCATGTGTATATTACATATGGAGTGTTTCTGTGTTCTAAGCAACCAAAAGTTATTTTATTATGCCCTCTTTTTTGTTTCAGATTATGTTCCCCCCCCATGCTAATGATTGATTTTTTGGACCATATTGGTTCATATTATTCAACAAAAGAATGACTGCCTTGAGTGTCCTTCAATGGCTTTACACATTTATTTGCTAGGGATATTTCTGCGTCTGTCTGTCATACCTCAATTTTAAATGCAGTGCAGACTGAGTATGTGGGTGAAACTAGCACCTGATTCTTTATATACTACCCTCTTTACAAAGGGTTACTCAAATGATAAAACATAACATCCGAGGTTATACCTACCTTATCAGCATTTTCATCCCAGTTACCTTTTTATCAGCTCTGCTGTATTCCCTCTGATGGACTTAGCTGGTCTCATGCCGGTATTCTGTGGAAACTTTGTAGGTTCACAAGGCACATGTATGTTCCTGTAATTGCTAGGAGCCTTCTTCGGTTCTTCTTTCCATTGCCTTCTAGCTTTGCTGAAGAGTTCAAGGCCTGTTGGCCGTTGAGGAACTTGATACTCTGGATCTTATGTTGGAAGTTAAAGATGCCATTGTCATTATCCATTTCATTTTAAAGGTATGGATTGATGGGATGAGTGCAGTTGGGGGGGGGGGGTAATTTCCAAGAGTTGAAGTCGCCATGTGAAGCTATCATGTTTTGTAGTACAGCTGATATTTATTTTAATTGACATATTGCAAGTAGTAAGTGGTCCTTGAATGCTGTGTATTTCAGACAAAGGTATTCTCTAAAAAGATGTTAAAATACAGAGGAGAGAATGAGGTATTGTAGTCTTTGGCTGTAGGACAAACCTTGAAATCCTTCAGGCTTGCTTGTGAAAAATTGTTGCACCTTCTTCATTTACACGCAGTGGTATTTAGATAAGCTACAGAACAAGGTACATCATTCTATAAGTGGACTAATAAGAGCTATATACAAGGATAGTTACCTTCCTGGCATGTCTGATGACCCCATGGAGGACTGGGTGAACATCTCTTTATGCTGTACAGGTGTTAGCAGCTTTATTGCTATCAAATAAAAGTCCATCATTTACAAGAGCTGCCAAGATCCTTTTCTAATTTGTCATCTTTTAGTTTCAGCTTATCAGTATTATATAAAACTGGCAGTTGTGGCAATTTTATTTGCCAAATTCCAGAATATTATTGACAGTGAAGGTAAATCCTCCTGCACTGTTTGTGTAATGTTAAGTGCCATTTAAAGGGAAGCTGTGTCAGCAGGATTAAAAACAGTGCACCTAACTTTGTGATCATGTATATATTTGAAGAACCAAATGGTGGATTTATTTTTGACTTATGAGAAAAAGATGTCAAAAAGAAGTGGCCCGGTGACAGGGGATGGTGAGGATAGGATTGCTCCTGTTCTTATCTTTTGTGATTGACCATGTAACCAGAGTTGACCCAAATTATTTTGCTTCAGTTCTTTTTGATCCATATGTTATGTTGACTCCTTTAGTTAGATTAAGGTATTCTGGGCAATAAAGTTTCATCCAGTGCAGCAGTCACATTTGCAAAGAAATTTATAAGATTAAGCATACAAGATCTACTTCTGATAAAACTGTAGTGAGGTTAAGCCTTGGAAAAAGAGTTTTCCTTTATCTACCTGAATAACTTCTGTGATGATTCTGTCCATCACCTTCACGGAGTCCTTGTCAGCCTGATTAACATATAACTGGAGTTCATGGATGTGCCTTCTATGGCAAGACAACAATTAAGTGTTTGTTTCCAGATGTCATGGATATATATTCAGGTTTTAATGTTGTATTAAGCAGATGTATAAAATAATATATTTGCCAGTATTTGATTGCTTAGGTTATGCTTCCTCGTATTATATTTGGTCCTGTGGAATTGGTGTTTCTGACCTTACTTATTGCCATAAGAGACCATTTCCAGTGTTATTTTGGATGTGTTTGTGCTGTAGTGAGGAAAAGCTAATGGGGTTCTCTTCTGAAGAAGTTCATGAAGAATAAATTTGAACGAAAGTACTGAAGAATTGTGTTCGCTCCTTCATTCCGTCTACAGCTTTTGGTTTGAGTTTCATTTAACAATAAGGATAACATTGTTAACATTGTTAAACCCAGCAGTGCTGAACTATCAGAGGAGGCTGTAAGGGAGTTGAAAAAAACAGAAGTCTTCCATTTTTTCCTAAACACAGGAACAGTTGATCTTTGTTTAAAGTATGAAAGTTTATTTTTATTTTTGTGTATATTTCTTTAGCTGAAGGTAGTGCACTGATAAATACTGACCAGTTTCAGGCTCAGCATGTATGAAGTACAAAATATTTCACAAATGGGTAGTAGGCATTTCATTGATGTGAAATTAATTGAAATGGGATTCATCAGTCAGATTTAGTCAAATCTCAGTTCTGTCAACAGCAGGCAGAGAGATGTTGTACAGCTGTGTGGATTAGGATTTTTCTTCTTATCCCTGGCCCCCAAGGGTTGGACAGTCTCAGAATTTGATGTAGGGACATGGAGGTGCCGGGATGCTTGCTCTTTCACACGAAAATCCTTAATCTGATGTTGGCTATTCCATCCGTTCCTCAGTGGTTGGGTCTCCATATCTGACTTCAGCCACTGTAGACTTTGTATCCAAAGCTCAGGCTCCTCCTTTTACCAATCATCCCGTCCTGCCCTTGAAGGTCACTCCAGATCACATTTACCCCTTATTCATTTCTGACATGGTGTCCACTACTCAGGCTTGCCTTAGCTAAGCACTGATCGTTTGACAATTTTTTGTATACCTTTGAGGTTTTTTACATTTATACTCTTGTTAGCATTTAGGTAGTGTTTGTTTTAATCATTTTACTTTCTTGTTAGCTACTGTTAACTATCTAGTTAGAGCTTGGTCTCTCTCTCTCTCTCTCTCATATGCCTTTGGTGCTCTTTCTGTCATTTGATAGCTTTGCCAAGTAGTGTAGTGTTATTTAGATTTTAGTTGTTTTTTTTTTTTATTAAACAGGAAATATCTTTATTTAATTGTCATCTATGACATAGACAATCATACATTTATATAAATGAAAACAAACCATATTGATATATTTTCAGTTGCAAACATTGTACATTATAATTTTTTATATAGTCATTGTCAGTCAAACATTACATAGCTCATTCAATTCCGGTCTTCACTTAAACCTCATTCCTTCTCCAAAACATTATTCTGCATGTATTGTTCCCAGATTCACATTTTTTCTCTGTAATTTGCTCCTACCCTTTTCCAAAGATCCCACTTCCAGTTATTTTACCACTGTTACCATTTTCACTACTTTTACTATGGTTGGCTTAGACTTTGATTTCCATTTTCTAATAATTACTTTTTTTAGCAGCCACCAGAATTTATCTCTGTAAGGCCTTACTATGTCTAGGCAATTCCAATTTTGTATCACAGCTCAAAAATAATTTTTAGTTTTACCAATTTGCTCACCAACTAATTCTGACAGAACAGTCTGCAGGAAGAGTTTAAAGTCTTCCAATTCATTACTCCACCCCCCCCCGGCAAAAAAAATATGTATGTTCCCAGTTACCTCTTACTTCCCCATCACACCTGCAACATTTGCAATTTTGGAGTCTGCTTGGGATGTAAAAATACCTTTGCAAACCATCTAAGCAAATATCTTGGATCTTCTAGACTTTGTTGCATATTTGGGAGCCATACATATAGCTTCCCATTGTTTCTTTTTTGAATTGATTATCCAGTATCTCTCTCCAATCCTTTCTGACCTCCTTTGATTGATTCCTATACTTATTATGCAATATTTTGTGCCCTACTAATTATTCCATTTTTAACTGCAGCTTCTGTTCTTGATTATACTAAAAACTCTGCCAGTGCTGGTCTTTCACTTAGGCTGGCTCTATTCCTTTCTCTTTGTCTATACTCTGTTTTCAGCCCTTGATAGGGAAGGCAATCTCTAGCCTGCAGTCTAAATGAATTATTGGCTTCTTCCCATTGTGTTTACATTTCCCTTCTTAATTATTTTCCCCCAGTACCTTGATTTCTTTGCCAGTTTTCTCCAGTAAATTCCATCCCTCTTGCCTTTTCTCTGCACTGCTAATTGCAGTCATCCCTAGTGGCAGAGAATCTCTTTTCTCCATTCCCATGTTGGCTTAGTTCTTAGAATACTTTCTGCTTTTTATTCTGTATGGTTATTGTTGTTCTCATTAAGGATCTGCATTCAGAATCCCAATTATCTCTCCTAATTTCTTGAGCCCCCCCCATTTCATTATCATCCTTTTCCACTTTGAATTACAGCTTTCTGCTCATGCTACGTGTAGAAGCCTTAACTGTATAGCTCTGAAATACCCAATTCAAATCAGGTAATACAAAACTACCTTGTTCTATTGGAAGGATCAACTTATCCGACTTGATTGTTGCCCTCTTCCCCTCCTAGTTAAAATCCTTCAACTCTTTATTAATTGCTATCCACAACTTCTCTTCTTTTTGTTAAAAATATACCTGAACTGTGTATAAAGACTGAAGGGTCTAAAAACATTTTCATTGCTTGTATCTTGCTATGCACATCAATAAAACAGAGCTTCCAGTTTCTCAGTTTTTCTGTTATCTTTTTAGTGTCTTCCTACATATCTTTAGCTGCCACAACAAAATCATTTTTAACACATAATCCTAAGTACCTCATTTTATCAGGTCCCCTTAAATATGGCTATTGCTGAACCAGTTCGTGTTTAGGTACTCATTTTATAGCTATTGTCTTTGTTTTATCTTCATTAATTTTGTATCCCAAAAAGACTTGAAACTGTCTCAGAATGTTCCACAACAATGACATGTCATTTTCTGGTTTTATTAGTTACTAAATAAGATCATCTGCAAATAAAGCCAACTTTTCTTGATTGCCATACCAATGCTATCCCTGAATTTCTGAGTCCGTTATTTTCTTTGAAAATGGTTCTAAATATAATGCAAATGACAGAGGAAGAGGGCACACCTGCCTGGTTCCTCTGTTCAAACAGAACTTATCAGAGAGCCCCCCCCCACACGGACTTCATTTTTGCCTCAGATCCCTCGTACTGTACATCCTCCTAATTAACCGTATTGCTTTTGTTAGGGAATGCAAATGCTTCCATTATCCTACTCTTAAAATCCACGCTTACTCTTTTTGAATGTTTTCTTTGCATCAACATCCACCCTGCATCATTATTTTTCTATTAATGTTGTCAAATATTTGTCTCCTGTACACAAAACCACATTGAACTGTATCTGTCAATGTTGGCAACATGTTTACCATTCTTTTAGGTATTGTAGACATAAACACTTTATAGTCACAGTTTAGAATTGAAATGGGCCTACATGAAGTTGGAACTGATGGGTCTTTACCGTCTTTAGGTCTTACAGCCACCACTGCTTTCTAAGCGGATGTTGATTCTTCTCCTCCTGTTAAAATACTGTTAAACTGAATCTTCCAGATCTTTAAAACTTTCTTCTCTCCTAGCTTCCAAGCTTCCACTGGAATCCCATCTTTTGCTGGAGACTTTCCAGTAGATTGGTTATAATTTGCCACTGTTATCTCAACTCCTCCTATCTTAACTATTAGTTGTGAAGCCTCAACTACCTCTAACCTTGGCATATTTAATTCTTCCATAAATATTTTCATTTGTATTTTTTCTTGATTTCCAAATTACTCTGCTTGATTCAGAAATGTTATGAAAATCTGTAATATTTCTAAGACATCTACAGGATCTCTGGCTATTTTCCTTGTTATGGGTTCCCTAAGCTTGGCAACAACCATTTCTAATTTCTGTTGCCTGAGCCATTGTGCTAAAAGTTTCTGTGCTGTACAGTTCTTATCAAAAAATAGTAGCTTAGCAACAGTCTTTCTAAACTCATGCATATTATCCAGTAGTCCCTCATTTTCTCTTTAACACTCCACATTTGTTTCTCTTCTTGTTCTGTGAAATCCCTTCTAATATGCAATACTTTAACCTTTGTCAGTCCCTCTAAATAATTCTTGTTACTTCTTAACCATAACTTTTTGTAAAATTTCTACTCAATTTTTAAACTCCACTTTCATTTTAACCCACTCCTAGCTATATTTTCTGAAGAAATTTTTATCTTTCATAATAACTCCTGGATAATTTCCACTACCCATTCCTTAAATTCCTATCTGATTAACAGAAGCATTTTCTCAGTTTTATTACCCTGCATTTTGATTTCAGTTATTATTGGTGTGTGATTTGAAATAGTTATTGGATGTATATCAAAACTTTCAATTAAATGCACACGTTCCAGTGAAATATAATTTCTGTCTAGCCTAGTCCAGATTTTGCCCCTTGGTGAATAATATGTAAATTTTCCCCAACTCCTACTACCGAATTCACGTCTTCCGTACCAAATGTTTTTAAAACTTTCTTCAAAAATCTACCGTTATGTTATATTTTCCTTTCTATGCCCCATATTCATCCTCACTGTTGCACATCAAATTCCAGCCCCCACCTGTAAGTGATGTTCCCTGCTGAAAGCTGATTATTTCTCCCTGAGTTTTCTTGCATTCCAGTGTAGCAGTTCTCGATAGAATGTAAATACATGCCAGCATAATCCCCCTCCCTTGCCAGAAGCCCCTTACTACTACAAATCTACCATTATTACCCATTTCCCCTCTTCTATCACTGTTGGAGCTCCTGTAGCAAATAACATAAGTATTCCCCTTTTCCTTTGCCCCAGATATTCCCATGAATGTCCTTCCTGAAATCCTTTCTTCATCAAATTCACGTGCTCATTTATTTCCATATGTGTCTTCTGAAACATAGCTATTTGGACTTTGCATTTTTAATATAGGCTACTACTACTCTTTCTTTTTTGTGTATACCTGTGAGACTATTCACATTCAAAGATAATATGGAAAGTACTGCTATTATGAAAATAAGTTATTCTCACCTGTTAGTGTAACAGCTTTTTTAATGTCTAGATTCAGCATTTTGTGTTAAATGCATACAATATTTTTTAGCTGCTTCACCTTTTATGCACTTATTTCGTGCCATATCCATTTGATCATATGCCACATCTTACAAGACATTTTATTTTAATGAAATTATCAAAAAAATAACCTATTACAAACACACACTATATACATCTTCAAATAATGAAGTTCAACCCTCCTAATAGTAATAATTGTCCCAGATTGACAGCTACACTCACAGGCTTGATTTAACTTAAAATGAAGGTTATCTATTCTAAGATGCATGTTACGTCTGTGCTTCTGCTTACACTAAGTGCTGTCTGTTTTGCCTTATCTGTATTTCCTTCCAGATGTATAAAACAACTTGAATGCTTTCAGAAAACTTTGTCATTTAGCCATTGAAAGAAAAAAAGTATTCAGTTTGTATTGCCCTTATCAGCTTCTCTCTATAAAAACATGAGAATCAGATACACAGTTGCCTTCAGCTATAAGCTATTCATGTCGCACTGTGAACATTTTTTTGCTAAAGGAAAATTTTTCATTGCATTTAATTTGCTTTTATTTACTTGCTTCCACATGAAACTTATTTTTAGATCATTCGGGCCTTACACCAGTCATTTCCCTATGCAAATGTAAGAGAAAGCATATCAGTTTTACATGTATCATGCTCCTTTGTCCAGGCTTTCATTTTTTTTATACATTGCAGTGCCTATATTTCTTAAAACTGAACAAGAAGAAAGAAGTGAGAAAAAGGAACCGGTCTACTTTAGTTACCCCTATTATAGACACAAACAACTGAAAAAGCTTTACTACATAGCATGCAGTATATGTCATATTTTATAAAAATGCTGTTAAGAACAAAAACTGTTTTACTTACTGTTACCTCTTTTCTTCCTCATCCCCTCTCCTTAAAGTTCTTCCAAATATAAATGACATAAAGTTGGGTATAAGATAAAAAAAAAATCCATTTTTTTGTTCAACTGTATTTCAAAAATGTGATTGAAACTTTGTAGTCCCGCATTTATTCATGAATTCATGAGTTGCTGTTTTTATTCCTTTTGATCTCCCAACTCCAGTCTCTGGTTCATTTCCAACATCCTTCTGTTTTTTCTAGTCAACGCCTGTGTTTTTCTTCTATCTCTCAAGCACTTTTCTTTGGAACACAGGAAAAGGTTTCTCTGGCATAGTCTCTATATGAGCTTTATTATCAGAAGAATACGGCGCAGAATCCCCTTCTGTGTGATAGCTCACTTTTTGTTGGATGTACTTTTGTATTTTCCTCCTTAGCATGCTGTCCATCAAAAAAGGACTGACCATCCAGGAAGAAATATTCTAAAGGTAGCTGAATACAGCAGCTTGAATCTCTCTCCTGCTTCTCGACATTCCCTGATTGCTGGAATAAATTTACTCCTCTTCTGCCTGGTGTATAGTGAGCAATCATTTCGACAAGCACTCCACTTGTCTCCAACTTTTAGTATTTTGTCCTTCTGCCACAGTTTTGTCTGAATGAACTGTTTTTGGAGGTAAGATTGCATTAGAGGTCTAGGCTGCTTTCTCATGACCAGGTTTGGAGCATGTACACGATCTGCCATTTCAGTTAACAAATGTGTGCTGTGGAATACCAGTACAGTTGCTTATTTGTGCTTTTATAAAATAAATACAGTCTGTTCCTTCCAGTTTCTCTGGTACAGCAGAAAATCTTAGGTTTTCCCCACATGGTGTCCTCAAATTCTGCCATTTTTGAGCCATCTCTTTTTGAGCAGTCTCATACTCAGCCAGCCTTTTCTTCATTTTGACCTTTGATTTTTGCAGTTTTATCAGCTCATTTGAATGCCTACTTAAAGCTTCTTTCATTTTTTCCAGCCTTTTGTTGTTTGAGTCGATGTACTCCTCAAGTGTTTCATTTTTTTTTCCAGTAGATTACTGGAAGTCATATCTTGTACCAAAACTGGAGCTTGAACTGCTTTTTGCTGAACAGCTGCATGATTCTTCCCAGAACTTGTTTTAACCTCACCTTTTGTGGTTTGTTTTATTTCTGGGTTTCTAAATGTCTTCTTTGCTGGCATCCAGGCAGGTTTTCTTTCTGGGTTTCTAAATTTCTACTTTGCTGACATCCAGGCAGTGCACTAACTCTCCATTAACTGAAAATTACCCCAAAAGACATCTTCACTAGCTCTGTTTTCTGAGCTTTTGTTTTCACAATGGGAGAGTTGAATTTAAGCTGTTATGCACTGTATAGCCATTTTGGAAGTCCAAAGTGTTAGGTTTTTATAGTAGTTGTTATAATTTGTATTATGAATATTTAGCTGTGTGGTGCTTTGTTCTCTCTCCGTCTCTTTCTCTCTCTCTCCATCAGGCTTCAATAAATGTCTGCCCTGTGGCCACAAGATCTGCACACCAAGTGTGTGTGTATTGTCATGGAACTGCCTGTCTGGATGAACATTGCTCCAGCTGCATTGCTTTTGGTCTTCGGGCAGTTACGGAACATAGGAACAAACTTGTTCTGAAGGGGCTTTTTCCTATCTCTCCAGGAGATTTGCTCTTTACTTATTCTTTTGTATCTGGAGCTTCCTCCTCTATGAATAGGACTTCTGACAGAGAGAAGAGGGAGAAAAGTTTTGATAAACTGAATGAGAAACCTAAAGAGTCCAGGAAGTGTTCTTTGGACCATTCCTGTTCTTCACCTGTTTCTTTGGCTCCAGCTCCAAAAATTCTGAACTCTTCGGATCTGACCCCCCATCTCTGAGAGAATAGTTGTTGGATCCAATACACCTCTGCTACTGTAGCCTAAATTCTCCTTTGATCCCATTTTCCCCAGGCTATTCTCCATTCTTACAGAAGAAGACTTTTCACTGATCTTCCAGGTCCCTATCCACAGCCTCTTTGTTTCAGTAAGTACGGCCTACCTGAAGCCTTTCCGAAATGGATGTGGGTAGGATGTCGAGGAAATTCCTTGTGACCCAGATTCAGTTGGGGGGGGGGGTTATTCTGACTCCATCTACTATTGACACGTGAACTTGCATCCTTCTTGTCATCCCATTGTTGCTCCTACCCCCAATCTGCTTTCCTGGTTCCGGGACTGTGGATCCAAGTGCTACCCAGGTCTTGTCCATGTCAGATCAGAAGACCTGGTTGTCTTCTACTCTGATGGCATTTCTGATCCAGCCAGCTCTAAATGGCTCGGATTTGGAAAGATTTCTGGACAGAGGCATTGATGTTGGATTTGGGAGTGGGTCAACTCTTAAGTTTTTGGAGCCATCACTTCTTTTGTAGCCTTGAAACAACTCCGCTCCAGCTTTGGCTTTGGAGCATAGCTGAGTTGGATACTGGCATCAGGCTGGAGTGGCAGCTTTGGCCCAGCTGGGATATTTTTGGGTTCCTCTTAGATTTCTACATTTGTAGTTGTCAAGAGGCCACTCCCCCCCCTGTCTGATGAGCAGACTTTTCTTCCTCATTTGGCTCTGTCCATCCCTTATTGAATGCGTCCTGATCCTACTCATCCTGACAGTCAGCCCTGTTGAGCCTTGAGAAAGACTGTGTTCAGGGCTACCATTCTTTTTCCGAGTCCTCATTGGAACATCCCACAGTAGAGGTTCCTTGAAAGCATGCATGCAAGAGGGGCAGATTAACTCTCCTGAGGAATCATTAAACGAACACACCAACTTTGATGAGGGGAGCAGACCCCCAAATCCCCACTTGAGGTGTCTCATTCAGAAATATCTCTGAACTTTTGAGACAGAAAGTTGGGTGGTCCTCTGAAGTCCCCTCCCAGGAGGAGTCAATTTTTCTTGAAGCTTTCCAATGTGAACATGGCTAGGATGATGAGAAAGATGTTCTTCGTGTTTCACTGTTGCAGTCATCACACTTGGGTTATCTGCCTGCAGGTAGCCCCCAGTCGGCCTTAATACCAGTCTTGGGATTTCTGCGTCAGATGCTGTCGCTTCTTCCCTGACATCAGGTCGTCAGGGGTATAAAACATGCAGCTGACGCCATTACATCAGCTTTTCTTGCTGTGTGGGTGCCCAAAGCAGAAGCAGTTCGCAAGTGCCGGTCGGCCGCTACCTGAAATTTTCGAGTTTCAAACCTGAAGTCTTCTAAAGCGAAATACCCCATTGGGGATCCTTTTTTCTTGCTCTAACCGATGTCAGAAAAATGTCTTGGACATTGTCTTGTCTGTGGAAAGCAAATACCTCACAGAGATTTTCATTCTTACTGCGTCATCTGTTTAGGCCCAGACCACTACGCTCCTCACTGTTGATTTTGTGCCTTGTTCAATGCCTGAACTATTCGTCGTCGGGCTATCTTTGTCGCTAAATTCTTTCGCTCTCGTTCTCCATATTGTGAAATGGCTTCATTAAGCCACCAACTACCGATCTTCCGAAAAAAGGTAAGGATAAAGACAGAGACAGACCGCATAGGTCCAAAACTGCCGACGACGCTTCAGTTAAGCTAGTCGCCAGTCCACTGGTACTTTTTTTGCAGCCCATGATACCGGCTTCTACAGATTCGCAGGCCTCTACTGAGACCCATTCGGAGTCCAGTATGTTGCAAGATGCTTCTTCGACTATGGAACCTGTGGATGTCTCTATCTTGGATGGGTCCGGAGCCGCTGTGCAGGCACTGGCTTCTGAGAGTGTATTCAGACCTTCCAATGTTCATATTAAACAGACTACTTCATTTTTGACTAAATTTACTGAATTTCTCAGGCCCAGAGTTCGCACTACATCTAGGAAACTGACAACCAAAGTGCATTCTCAAGCTCCAATGCCTCAGAAACAAATACTTACAATGGCTGAAGACCTTATTACTTTAATTAGGGGAAGCCAGCCTTCCCCCTCTAAAAGACAAATAATTAATTTTCCTTCTGATTCTACAGATTCTGACCCCTCTGATTACCAGGACATACCCTTATCCACCTTTGAGGCTTCGGATGCAGAGGGTTCCGTTCCCTCTGCCTATCCTCCAGAGGACTTTTCTTTCGGTGAAACCTTGTATACCCCAAGAGAACATTTCTGCTGGGAATGCCAGGACTACCCTCCAGTCCAAAAAGAGACTCAGAATTTTTAGACTTGCCTCAGCACAGGCCTCTAGCTATACCCCCTGTCTTGGATATTGTTGATGATGTCTTCATGGAATCAAGTCTTACCCCGATACTTTACCTCCAACCCCTAGAAAGCCTGACAGGTACTACAGAGTACTTGATTCTCACAATTTTTTTTTTAAAAGTCCTACTGCAGACCCAGAGACCATTTCCCAGGGACATAAAGGTATTAAGGCTACTACAGCCAAAAACCCTACCCCTCTGGACAGGGATTCTAGGGCTTTAGACAGTTTAGGTAAGAAGGTATATACCTCTGCAACTCTTGCCATCAGGGCTTTAAATTGCCAGTTTCACATGTTCAAGTACCAGCAGCATATTATGGAACTAATTAAACAAAAATGTTGTCGATCCCTGATTGTGCAGAATGATACCACAATAAAAGGACAAAATGATTGACTTCAACAATTGGCTAAGCTTCTGGTGTCATTCAAAGGGGATCCAGTATCTGTCTGCCTGGGACGACATGATCGACACACCACGATGCTTTGCCAGAGATGGTCTGCACCTGTCGCCCCTGGGATTCAGGTTACTGGCTAAGGCTCTTGCCACCTCTATAGTGCCTTTTTTAGGCAAAGTTCAAAGGACAAAATCACCACCGTAACATGTACAAGCATGCAAAATCTGAAGGTAATGCTACTCAATGCTAGAAGTCTAAATCTCAAAATGCACTCTCTCGAGGCACTCCTAAAAATGGAGAACATCGATATCTGTGCAGTAACTGAGACCTGATTCAAGGCTTCAGAGAGCACCCCTGCAATACCAGGCTACAGCTCTTACCGCAATTTTCGGCCACCAAACCAGGACCGAAACATTAAAGGTGGAGGAGTATCAATATTCACCAAGGATATTCACACCACCAGGCTAGTTGCCCAACACAATGCGTCTAAAATTCTCCAGGTGCAACTAACACTAGGTAAGACTGCAATCCAAATTGTAGCTTGCTACAGATCCCCCAACATACCCCAAGATTCTCACTACACCTTTCTAAACATACTGGAAAATATTAAGATAGAACCAAGCACCCTAATACTGGGTGATTTTAACTACCCTGCCATTAACTGGGAAAACTACTAATGTACCAACACCTTTGCCCAACGGTTCTTGGAATTCATAAAGTCCAACACCCTGGATCAATTGATCCATAGTCCCACCAGGGGCTCCAATATCCTGGACCTGGTTATTACCAACATGGGAAATCGATGTTCCACACCTATGGTCACCCCTTCGTTAGTCAGGTCTGACCATAAGCTAATCACCCTTAACATCCACATCCCACCCCCCAGTAAGGAAACCTCCATAAAAAACTTCTCCAAAGCCAACTTCATGCTACTCAAGTCAGAAGTGACAAACTTCATGACACCCATGCAGATGGGAACTGAAAGTTCAACTGCTGAATCCTACACTAAGGCACTGTACGAGCACATCCACTCATGCATGAATTGTGCCATCCCAAATAGAACCAAGATGCTCTCATCCAAAAAAAGGAAGCCAATCTGGTGGTCCCCTGCCATAAACAAACTTTACAACAAAAGGAAGAAACTGTTGCAGAAAAGAGGAAAATCCCAGGATGCAAAAAACTCCCTTATCAGCCTTAATAAGAAACTGAGATCCCTCATAAAATCCTCCAAAGCTAGTTACGAAAATAAAATTGCCAAAGATTCCAAAGACAACCACAAGGCATTCTATAACTATGTCAAGAATCTAAATGGCAATGCTCAGATCTGCTCTGAGCTAAAACAGGATGGCATTAAATATACTGATCCCAAGGATATTGCCAATATCTTGGCAGATCGATTCAGTGCCAACTTCACCCCCCCTCTCACCCCCTAAATGGCCCATCTCAATACCTGAAGATTGCCAAATTCCGGTAATAACGGCCACACGGGTAAAAAATGCACTGTCCAAAGCTAAGAATACATAATCTATGGGACTAGATGACATCCCGGGCTGTGTACAACATGAACTACAATATCAACTGGCACCTCACCTAAGTGTCATGTTTAATCATAGCCTCACCTCAGGTTTCGTGCCCACTGAGTGGCGCAGAGCTACAGTTATCCCACTCCACAAGGGGGGATCCACCTTGGATCCCGGAAACTACCGTCCCATCAGTCTGATGAGCCTTATCTGCAAGGCCATGGAGCGTATTGTCATGGAACTTATAAACAAAGACATTGGCAACCTTCAAACACTGGACCCCACCCAGTTTGGGTTCGTGAAGGGCCAATCTTGTCTCCTGAACCTGATTTGATTTCTTTGAATCAGTCTTCAGAGCCATGGTCAAGGGTAAGGTGGTCCACACAGCCTATCTAGACCTTGCCAAGGCCTTTGACACCATACCCCACTCTGGAATCATAGATAAACTTACTAAGCTGGGCATTAATCCCTACGTCACCCAATGAGTTGCTAACTGGCTTACTGATAGAACCCACACTGTAAAAGTAGCCGACTCCAAATCCAGCTCTAGACAAGTGGAGTACCTCAGGGTTCAGTCCTGGGTCCCCTGTTGTTTGGCATCTACTTCTCTGAAATACAGGCCAACACTAAGGGACTCTGGCTAACAATGTTCGCAGATGTTTGCAAATTGGGAGCCATTATTGAATCCCCAAATAATGTGGATACTCTACAAAAGGGCCTTACAGAAACAGATGCTTGGTGCCAGAGCCATGGGCTCAAACTCAATGCCAAGAAATGTATAGTTATCCCCTTTGGGAAAAAACATGTACCCATGAATTACCATATAGGTGGCAGTACACTAAACACCAAAAGTGTGATAAGAGACTTAGGGACACAGGTGGACAGTGGTCTCATCTTCGATAACCACATTGCCACAACAGTCAGGAAATCCTTCTATGTGGCACACCTCATCACTAAGGGATTTTCATCCAGAAAATAGGAGGTCATTGTCCCACTGTACTCATCCCTCATTAGACCCATTATAGAATACAACTCCCCGTTTGGTATGCACCTCTCAAGACATCTGCAACAACTGGAAAGGCTACAGAAATACCTCACTAAAAGAATCACAGGCCTAAAGCAGATGCCCTACGCTGACCGCCTTAAAAAACTCCAGCTATACTCTGTCGCATATTGTCTACTCAGAGGCGATCTCTGCTTAACATACAAGGCCATGTCAAACCCAGAGCTGTTGGACATGCTACACTTAAAGAAATCCCACTCCCTCAGAGCCACACGCTCCAGTGATCTAAACCTTGTCATCACAATAAACAAAACATGCTGGAGGGATACGTTCCTGACTCAGAGACTCCCCAGACTCTGGAATAGATTGCCCATACATGTCAAGCAGAGTGCCTCTTTGGCCCTCTTCAAAAGAAACCTTGACGATTGGATGGGAGAAAGGAAATTCACCCCGGGGATCACGTCAGTTGTCCTACTAGACAGGGGTCCAGGGAAGTAAATAGTATGGGAAGAAATATCCAGGGAATTGTTATGGCTAGGCTTGTATAGGCCCTAGGATTGATAGCCTAGAAACCAACCTATGAACCTATAAAGATTTACAGGAGTTAATGCATTCTGCAAACCAAGTTGGTAAACATACTTTGCAGTGTGGGTTTGATGCCTTAGAAGCATCTTGCAGGGCCACTGTCACTGGGTCTGTTCTGAGAAGGCATGCTTGGTTGAAGGAACAAATCTTGCCAGACCATGTCAAAGCAAAATTACTAGATGCTCCATTAAACCAAGAATATTTGTTTGGCACAAAAGCAGAAGTTGTTCTTAAAAAGATGGAAGAAAAAGCTAAATCTATGCAAACTGTTAATGATTTCTGACAGGTACAGCCACCTAGATTCAGTAGGCATTGGCCTTCAAAAAACTGGTCCTTTCCCGTCCCTCCCAGGCCTTCTCAGTCCAAACCCAGAGGCAACAGGCCACAAAGACTACAGTCTCAGGGTATGCACAGATCTAAACAATGGAGTGCTCCCACCTCAAAAACATGGAGTGCTAAGCCACCCTCTTATGGAAAAAGTTCACAATGACTTGTCCGTCATCCTTCCCAGCCATGCCAAAGTACTTGCACCCCTAGGAGGAAAACTCACCATGCATGCAAAAAACTGGGAATACATTAACCAGGACCGATGGGTCTTAAACACTGTATCCCAGGGATACCGATTCTACTTCCACTCACTGCCAACCCCAAGCGGATTGCCAGACCTTCCTCCAAACCAGTGGGCAGCGGCCCAAAAGCAAGTACTTTCTCTTCTCAGTATCAGGGCTATCCAACCTGTTCCAACAGAGCAAAAGGGACAAGGTTTCTACTCCAGACTGTTTCTGGTGCCCAGAAAAGAGAACTCTTGGTGCCCTATTCTGAATCTGTAAATTCTCAACACCTTCCTGGTGGTACCGAAGTTCAAAATGCTTACACTCCAACAGCTGCTTCCTTTGCTAGCCAAAGACTCCTGGCTGATCACCCTAGACTTAAAAGAAGCTTATCTGCGCATCCCCATAAGGGAATCTTGCAGAAAATATCTGCGTTTCAGGGTAGGCTCTATGCACTCAGTTCTCTGCACTTCCCTTTGGCTTATCTACTGTGCCCAGGGTATTCACAAAGTGCCCTGGCTCCAGCCATTGCATACTGCAGGCAGAGAAACATTCAGATTTACCCATACTTGAATGATTGCCTGATTCAGGCGGACAGTCAGGAATTGCTACTTCAGCACCTGACATTTATAAAGAGACTCTTAACTTCCCTGGGGTATACCATCAACGAAAAGAAATCGCATCTGGTACCCAGCCAAAAAATTGTATTCCTGGGAGCAAGCTTGAACACAACTTCCCAGATGGCATTCCTCACTCCAGAAAAACAGGTTTTTCTGACAAATTACTTCAAACTACTGGCCACCCAAACTCAGCTATCTGCAAGAAAAATACTGCAAGCCCTAGGGTTCGTGGCCTCATGCATTTTCCCAATTCCATATGCAAGACTGCATATGAGGAAACTTTAATGGTACTTAAAAAATCTCTGGTGTCAACATTCTCAGGACCGGGAAACAGTGATTCCCATCATTCCTTGCCTAAAGACAGAGTTCCTTTGGTGGGCAGAGGCCTGCAACCACAACAAGGGACTTACTTTCACTCAATGCCCCGCTGCCCAAACCCTGACAACGGATGCATCAGACTATGCATGGGGAGCTCACATGGCAGGCAAATGCATTCAAGGCAAATGAAGCCCAGCACAAATGCACCTGCATAGCAATCAAAAAGAAATGTTAGCTGTACAGAATGCACTGACAGCCTTCAAATACCTTATCCTTCCAGGACAACTCTTGATAAAGACAGACAACACCACAGTTATGTGGTACATAAACAAGCAGGGGGGAACTCATTCCTACCCGCTCTGCAGGTTAGCCATGGCTCTGTGGAACACAGCCTTGAGCAACCACTGCACAATTCTGCCAGGCAAACAAAATTCACTGGCAGACAACTTAAGCAGAAATCTAATGGGCCCACCCGAGTGGAAACTGGAACCCAACTCATCCAGGTTTCTAATCCACAGGTGGGGGACACCAGAGGTGGACCTCTTTGTTTCCCCCCAAAACCATCAATTGAGCAAATTTTGCACCAGAACTCCCCACAGCCAAGCATGGAAAGCGGATGCCCTATCCTTTACATGGGAAAACCTCTCAATCTACGCCTTTCCCCCTCTGCCCCTCCTCTCGAAAGTACTACTCAAGATCAAACAGGACAGAACAAGGACAATCCTTATTGCACCAGACTGGCAATGCCAGCACTGGTACCCACTTTAACGCAGTCTGACAACAGTGCCACCCTGGCACCTGCATCAGACCCCCTCTCTGCTGTCCCAGCAGGAGGGCCAGATTTTGCTTCCTTAGCTGCAAACCCTGAACCTAGCAGCCTGGCTTATCCCCTGAATACATCACCAGCAACCCTCCGCAAACAGATTCTGGATGTCATCCTTGAGGCCAGGAGGCCTAGTAGTAGGAAATCCTATTCAGAAAAGTGGAAAAGATACTGTTCTTGGAGCCACTCTCAGGGAAAGGACACAGGTGTGCCCCCCGTACCTCAAATCCTAGATTATCTAGCAGAGCTGCTCCACAAAGGCCTATCCTTCTCATCAATTGTCATCCTTGAGGCCAGGAGGCCTAGTAGTAGGAAATCCTATTCAGAAAAGTGGAAAAGATACTGTTCTTGGAGCCACTCTCAGGGAAAGGACACAGGTGTGCCCCCCATACCTCAAATCCTAGATTATCTAGCAGAGCTGCTCCACAAAGGCCTATCCTTCTCATCAATTAAGATTCATGCCTCTGCCATCTCAGCTCATTACAATACTGAGCAACCTCTCTTCTCTCACCCTCTGGTTAAACAGTTCCTGAGAGGAGCTAACAATTTAAGCCCCACCCCCCCCCCCAAGGAGAGCTCCCACCCCTGCCTTTGACTTTAACTTTGTGCTAGGGAAGCTCACGCTTCCCCCTTTTTAGCCTGCTGCTACAGCAGAGTTAAAATTCCTCTTTTGGAAAATAGCCTTACTTCTAGCCATCACTTCAGCAAGAAGAACGTCTGAGTTACAGGCCCTTATGGCTGTGGAACCCTCCATTATCTTCCATGCGGACAGGGTTTCCCTCAGGACTAACCCATCATTTATGCCCAAGGTGGTATCCAGTGTCGCTTTAAACCAATCCATCCATTTACCAACCTTTTCTCCTAATCCTCAGAATAAAGGGTAAAGGATCCTGCATTCCGTAGATGTGCACAGAAAGCTTAGGTTCTGACAGGACTAAACCTTTCAGAAAATCTGACCAGTTGCTAGTCAGCTTTGCTACAGGGGCAGAGGGCAAGGCCATTTCAAAGCAAACCATCTCCAAATGGATAGCACACTGCATCCATTTCTGCTACAAACATCATTGAAAACCTACCCCACATGGGATCAGGATCCATTCCACTAGAGCTACCTCAACCTCTATAGCATTTCTCAGAGGAGTCCCTACCACGGACATCCTGGAAGCTGCAACCTGGAGTTCAGTACGTACCTTCACCAAGCATTACCATTTACCTATCTTTTCTAAATCCAGAGCTGGATTTGCTACAGCAGTCTTACAAGGCCTGCTAGCCAGCCCTAACTCTTCTTGGCTGCCTCCACCCTTCCTCAGCTTTGGAAATCAACCCGTGTGTGATGACTGCAGCAGTGAAACATGAAGAACATAATACAGTTGTGTACACTTACCATAAATGTAGATGTTCGAGTGTATTCAGTGTTGCAGTCCTGGTTACCCTCCCTCCCTCCAGCCCCCTGACTTCTCTATGCTTTCTACCCTTACTCTTTTTGGCCATATCTTGTGGCTGTGGTATTTACGTTTTACTGGAGGTGTTCCACACCATGTAATTGCTTCCTATTATGGGGGCACCTGACATCTGGGGCAAGAAAAACTGATGTAATGGCATCGGCTGCATGTTTTATACCCCTGACGACCTGACGTCGGGGAAGAAGCGACAGCATCAGACGCAGAAATCCCAAGACTCTGGTATTCGGGCCGACTGAGGGCTACCTGCAGGCAGATAACTCAAGTGTGATGACTGCAACAGTGAATACACTCTAACGTCTACATTTATGGCAAGTGTTCACAACTGTACTTTCCTCGGGACCCAAATTCAATTGAGGGTTCTCCTAGCTCCGACCCCTGTCGGACATGTGAACTTTGGGCTTTCCTGTTATTCCATTATTGCTCCTATCCAATCTGTCTTCCCGGTTCGGGGACTGTGTCCACTTCAGATCAGAAGACTTTGTTGTCTTCTACTCCAATGGCTTTTTTTATCCATCTGGTTCTGAATGGCTCAGGTCTGGAAAGATCTCTGGGCTGAGGCATCAGTGTTGGATCCAGGGGAGATGGCTCCAACAACTGAAGAGTCTACCCCATCACTTCCTCTGGGAGCCTCAGAACTAGACAGGTCAGCAGTTAGTGCTTCTGAGCCTGGCCAGGTTGGATACTGGCATCAGGCTTGAGTGGCACCTTCAGTTCCGTCTTGGAGGGTTTCTGGTTTCCTTTTGACTTCGACATTCGAAGCTGTCAAGAGACCACTGTGTCTGCCTGATGAGTGGACTTCTCTTCCTCACTTCGCTCTGTCCATCTAAATGCCTTTGGGTCCTAATCCTACTCATCCTATCCCATTGGGACAGCCAGACCCATTGAGCCTTAAGACAGTCCATCGTCAGGACTACCATTCCTCTTCCAAGTTGTCACTGGAATGTCCCACAGTAGAGGTTCCTTGGAAGCATGTTTGTAAGAGGGGAGTCTCTTTAACTCCCCTGAGAAGTCATTAACCGAAGGGAGTAACTTTGATGGTAGGGGACCCCCAATTCCCCCCTTGAGGATGTTTCATTTGGAGAGAGATCTGAACTTGAGACAGAAAGGTGAGTGTTCCTCGAAGTCCCTCCCAGGAGGAATCCATTTTTCTTGAGACCTTCTGGTATGGCCCAGCTACTACTTGGGTGGTCCCTTCTGCTGATGAGATAGTTAACCTTATCTTAAAGAGGGCATGGAAGGAACCGGATGTGGCGGAACAGATTCCACACAAGTCAGAGAAATTCTTATCACTGAAAGATTACCCACATTGGAGCAAGGGTCTTGCAGTCATTTCCAGGTTGGTAATGGCATTGGCCACCAAAAAAGAACTTGCCGAAGAAAACTGTTTTGTCCACCTTCCTAACAGAAAATCCAGGTAACTGGGCAGATTTGGGAAGAAAATACATGTTTCAGTAGCCTTTGTACTGAGGTCGTTGAACTACCTGGCACATTTGACATTATTGCAGAGGGATTTGATGAAGGAGCTTTCCAAATCTCTCTCAGGATCCATCTCTGCAGGAGAAAAGAAAACTATTGACTTGCAGTTGTTCACCCTTCAGTCTCTTTCAAATGTGTCGATGTGCCTGATTTCTAACATGGCTGAGGTAGCTTTGAGAGCTACAGCCAGTGGCATAACTGTAAGAAGACATGCCGGGATGCTTTTGTGTGACTTTTTTAATGCCTCTTATGATGGCTCCACACTGTTTGGTTCTAAAGTCAAAGACATGCTCTCCAGAAGTGAGCAAGATGAGAATATCCTTTCTGCCATAGGACCACAGTTCTTTAACCCACAAAGCTCTTTCTCGGGGAAACGAGGGAGGGAAGAAGTTGTGGTTCTGAAGGTCCCAGGGTTTCTCTCCTAAAATGTCTGAGGATAGACTCTCCTTGGGCAGAGGGGGATATTCTTGTCAACCCCAAGGTCATGGTGACCCACAAAGTCAAGGCTTCCTAGGGCCATTCTTCAAGAAGCCATACCAGTGCTTCTGAATAGTTACTGCAGCACTCTGGAGCTAGTTGGTGAGGGGCTTACCTGTGCATCTTGAGACCTGGACAACCTACCACCCAAGACGCATGGTTGCAGAAAGTCATAACCAGGGGCTATTCAGTTCCTTTTCTGTTTCACCCTCCACTGTCAAAACTCCCCAGTGTTCCACCCTCCTAAAGAAGAGCAGCAGTTCTAGAAGTAAAAAAATCTACTGGACAAGCGACTCATCCAGGAGGTTCAGAACTTGCTCAAGATTCTTTAGTGCCAAAAAAGAAAGGGAACCTCGGGCCCATTTTTTTACCTCAGCCATTTCATTTAGAATGTCAGACAGATGAAGTTCTTGATGGTCATGGTACAGTTCATTCTCCCATTCATCAGAAAGTATGACTGGATGTGCTTGATAGACCGTTAGGAGGCATACTACCACATGAAGACGGACAGGTGCACCAGAAGGTTTCTCTGCTTCTGGCTGCAAGCCACTCATTTCTTATTCAGATTGCTCCCTTTGATCTCATCACAGCCCCTAGATGTTCACTAAGTGAATGGCGGTGGCTGCAGCTCATCTCAAACTGCAAGGGTTCTGAGTGTTCCTGTATCTGGCAAGTGGGCTCATCTCCGCTTCCACCAGATGTTTTCTCATCCATGTTATGGACTCCTTGCTCCAACTTTCACTCAACTGGCATTACAATGAACTCAGCCAAGTTCAGGTTTTTCCATGTTAAGACAATAGAATTCATAGCAGCTCACCTGGATGCAAAGTGGCAGATAGGAACATTTACAGTTGACCACCTTCCACAAACTGGTATTAGCAGTTTTTTTCCTGCCAGGAGCCACCAACTAGACTGATTCTGCACCTTGGAGGATCTCTGGCTGCTTTCATTACCCTGTTTTCTCTAGCCACATATCACAAGAGTTCTTCAGTGGACACTTTCAGTGACATCAGCCATCAACCCATGAATTTCCAAGTACTTTTCACAAAAATCTTCAAAACGCCCATACACTGGTGGCTCGAGTCCTCGAAGATCCCCCGGGTTGCTTCTTTGTTCCTCCTCCTCCTCAGACCAAAGACACCTCCCAACTTGGCTGTGCAAGTCACATAGTCCCCTTTCGAGACCAGTGTTAATATCAACAAACTGAAGATGAGGGTAGTCCAGCTAGCATTGCAGGCATTCCAGAACTCCATCCCTCCCTGTTAGAGTAATATCCATTCAGATGGACAACATGTCAGTAGTCCGGTGCATCAACAAATAAGGTACGCTCCTACCTGCTTTATTGAGAGGCGAGGAAAGTTTGGCAATGGGTTATATCTTCTGACTTCTTTCTGGTAGCAATGCATTTCATGAGGAAATCCATTGTTCTAGTGGACAGGTTGAGCAGGTCTGTCCTTGTACCTCATGAGTGGTTCCTCAGTCTGATGGCGGCAGAGCAGGTTTTCTGCTTCTGGGGTTAACTGTGCTGCAGTCTGGTTGTCTCCCCTTACAAATCGAAG
Source organism: Protopterus annectens (assembly GCF_019279795.1). Classification (NCBI taxonomy): domain Eukaryota; kingdom Metazoa; phylum Chordata; order Ceratodontiformes; family Protopteridae; genus Protopterus; species Protopterus annectens. The sequence goes on along the minus strand of NC_056735.1, from coordinate 759,343,267 downwards.
TGCAGCAGGTACTTCCGAGGAGAAGTCACCGAAAGATACTCTGACCCACATTTGTACCCCAGGCTCCTGTATGCCTTTCTTTCCTACTCCTTTTATCCGGAATTGCTATAGAAAGCCTCAAAGAGGAAGGTCACAGTTATCCTCATTGCTTCTTTCTGGCCTCGAAAGGCAAGGTTTCCCTTCCTCTGGTAGACACTCCTTGGATACTATATCTTAATCCAGATCTCTCACCCATCTAGAATGCCTCATCTGGACATTAAAACCCGTGAGTTAACTGCTTGGTTTCTCCACTTCCAATGATGGTGAGTCAGTACAGGCTTTCCTCCCAAGTAATCCACATTCTTACTTCATATCAAAGGTAGGCCATCTACCAGAAATATTTACAGAAGTGGAAAAGATCTTCTATTTTGGCCTGCCATAGGAATCTGGCCCCCTTTTCAGCACCTCTTCCAGTCATTTTAGACTTTCTGTCTTCCTTTTTTCACAATGGGGCCATCCACTCTATCATCCTATCTATAACCACATTGCCAGATTTGCTACTGGCACAGCCTACCGGACACACCACTGTCACAACCTAAATCACCTAGGATAGTTTGAACTGCCTAGCCTACTGCAGTTCAACCAACTAATAGTGGCACATAAAGTCCTTTACCAACCAGAAAATACACCTGCACTAAAAAATATTATCAGCCCGTACACCAGCACCCGGCCATTGCGATCATCCACTAGACTCCTAGTTCAAACATACAGATCCAACTACTCAGCTGGGGACTCTCTGTTTGCCAACTGTTGGAAAAATATGTCACAGACTTCCTGGCTGACTTGACCCTAGTACCCTCACTAACTCGATTCAAAACCAAACTCAAGAAATACTTCAAAACTCATTGGTTATGTCCTTGCACTAACCCCGACTAGTGACCTCTCTATTACTTGGATGCCTTACCTTCAACGACTTCTAACTTTTTTCTATCACACCATTTCAGAAAGGGTCAATTGTATAACTGCTGCTCAGTGTGTCTTAAACCTGAATGTAATGTTATGTATGTATAACTTTGAAAATAATGTTATGTTTTGTAAAGTGTTTTATAAGTTAGTACTATATGTACTAAATGTTGGTATTGCTTGTGACTGTAATCTGCTTGAAACTAGCATTTACTAAATGTTAAAAGTGTACTATTTTCTTGGAGCTTTTCTCCCTGGGCCTCTGCTGAATATGGACATATATCCAGTTGGACTATCCCGGTCAACAAATGTAAAATAAAATAAATAAATAAATAAATACTCTACTATTAAAGAAAATTAAATTGGTGATAGTTGCTAAATTAAATGTAATATTAAAGCTGCCATTTCTAGTTTTCATATTGGAGAAAAATCAATCTTGTATTGCTTCTCTTGAATTATCCAAGATCCTCCTCAGGGATACTTTTTTTCTCAGACCTCCACTAAGGGATTCTACTCCTCCTTGGGATATCATCAGTCTTGTACAGGCTTTAAATAGACCTCCTTTTGATCCTGCAGCCAAGGTGGACCACACATTTCTGGATTGGAAAGTGCTTTTGGTGGCAGTTACTTCAGTACAGAGATTATCAGAACTGCAAGCCCTTTTTGAATAAATGTCAGGAAATTCCTACTAGGACAGCTGAACTTTATTTGGGGTTAATCAGAGTCTCTTTACTTGACCCAAGAAGACTGAATGTTGTAATTAAATCAAAAGGTGCTTCAACAAAGTATTAGTTTAAGGGTGTGCACACTTCTGCAACCAGCTTATTGTACATTTTTTATTTTTCCTTTAACAGATGTGTTTGTTTTTCAGTTAAATTGTACAAGTTATAGGTCACATTAAAGGTGGGAAAAGTGTTGAAATGATTTATTGTGGTCTCATTTTTTTATATCACAAAAACCTAGCATTTTAACAGGAGTGTGTAAACTTTTTATAGCCACTGTACATTGCTAATATATTAAGTTTTTCATGAATTGAATATGCACTTTATAAGAATTATCTTTTACATATATTGCATAAAAATCACCTATTTCACTAATTATTTGTTGCTATTTATATTAATTAATAAATAAATCAATAAGTAAGCATTAAACACAATGTTAAATGTTAAATACAATATTAACTTAAGTTGACCTCCAAATTGAGACCCTTGGGGTAAAGTGTTCCAAAATTCAAAATCATTTTACTGTCTGGTATGTTTAATTTCTGGCTCATATCACCCCTCCCCCATATGAACTAGGTTCAGCTAATATACTAAAAATGAAATGACAGTTGCTCCCTCCATGTTCATTATTAAAATGCTCACCTACAGGACTCCTAAAATTTCTATTACGAATGTTACCAAGATGTTGCAAAATTCTAACTTTGACCGCCCTCTTACTTTGACCAGTATACCATTTGGTCATCTTGCGTCCACATCCCCACAATATATAGCACCTCCACATGAATTGCACATAAACCTTCCTTTAGAAACAAATTTACATCCGTTAATGTTACTACCAGAAATATTCTTCACTTTACTACATACCTTACAATAACCGCAAGCAAAAGAGTCTACCTTATGTTGAGGCACATTGTATAATGGTGTATTCAGTAATTTTTTTAGTATGAAAACCTTAACCAATAGAGGGAATAACTCCCCCCACCATCTCATCCAAACAATGTGCCAAGATGTTGTGTTTTTTTTTTTTTTTTAAAGATGTCATCACTGGGGGCATAAAATTCTACCTCAGGGCAGGCACTCTTAATACTTGTTTGCGGGCTCAGCATCTTTCACATGTTTGTGAACTTTGTGAACCCTTTGATAAAAAGACTATTAGAGATTGAGAATTACATTTCTGGTCAATTGACCTGTTTGTTGTATGTACATCACAGAGGTGAGGGTGGGTTGGAAGGGACCATCATTTAGAAAGCCATCAGGGATGGTTTGAGGATTTTCTCACCATCCCTACTGGCACACACCTAGTGAGGCATTTGGGGAAGGGTGTGCAGTGGGCTGACAGTGGAAGACATTCCTTTATTTACACAAAGGATGTTCCATTCAAGAAATCCTTCCCCTCCTCTCAGGCACAGGTGGTGATCTCTGTTGTCTCCACCAGGGATTTAGCACTGCTTGTGTGATCTCAAGTGCACTCAGTCTACTCCCTTCCCTTGGATGAAGCATGCAGGCCATTCCCTACACTCCTCCCTTCTGTGCTTGACTCTCCTGGACTGCTAATCACATCCTGGTTACCTGGATTGTAGTGAGGGCTGTACACCTCTGTGCCACACAGGGTACTACTCAAAGGTATTTTGCCTAGTGAACAAGGAGTGGAGGTTTCCTCTTAATCTTAGGAAATCTTTCAGGAGCCCAAGTTCAGGTTCATATTATAACAGGAGGAAGTTTCTGCCTTAATGGTTTTCCCCTGGTTCCATTAAAAAAGTCCAGGGAAGAGGATAATCATCATCTTCCTTAGCTTCAAGGATAGATATCATAAGCAAGGACAGACCTTGAAAGACTAGTGTTTTTTTTGGCTAAATCTGCTCTAACTGCTAACATTTCTTCCTCACTTTTACACCAAAACAAGAAAGAATAAAGTTGGTATCATCACGCCATGGCATAAACATGGGCTCAACTCTAATTAAATAATGGAAGCTCTGTTACAGGATCAAGTTATGATAGGTTTGTGCTCACCCACCTTTGCTGACAGGGTGGCTAGAAATGTTTCCTTTTATTCTGCTACTATTTTTCCCTTGTTGAGCATACATTGTCAGTGCTTGAGGATCCTAGATTCAGCCAGATGGCTGTGTTCTCAGTACAAGACATGTCTTCTGAGGTCACTAACATTTGGTCCCCGAAGTTCTGTCTGGTTCCAAACGTTGCAGCTTCAGTGGTGATAACCATGACTCCTCTTTTGCACTGTACCTTGGAATGCTGCACTGCAGCACCAAGGCCTGGCATTGGTACTGGTTCTTCAGCTTCACTCTATACATTAGCAGCTTCATTGTTTTTTTGCTCGATTCTGTACTTTGGCATCTTCAGCATTCAGGCCCTCAGCATCAAGGGCTCTGAGTTTGGCATCAACCATTGCTGGTTGTTGATACGGACAGGTGCATTAATGCAAGTTGGTGCAGCTCTAACTGCTTTGATGTCCATACTGCTGTTGCCTCTCAGAGTGTTAACTAGACTCACTTTAATGATATTGCACCATTCAGTGTAGCAATACCCAATATAGCAATCCATAGAGGGCCAGGTTTCATCCAAAATCCACTTTTGTCTGATCATTTGGAGAAGTGGAACTAGAGGGCCTGAATAATCCTGAAGATGTAGACATTATTGGTCCTGATGTCTACCTAATTCATGTTACTCGGATGATTCCTCTTGGGAGGACACAGAGGAAACATTGATACCTGAGGAAGCAACTTGACTCTCATTTAAAATTGTCTATCCTGGACCTGGACACTGGGGACTATGGTCATCTCCTATTTTTCTCCCCATGACCCTAACTTTGGGGAAATATTGGAGCTGACTAAGTATGAGAGAGAACTGACCATCTAACATGCCACTGTCTGCAGTTACGATCTTCTAGGAGGCATTCAGGTTTCTCTCACCAAATTTTGGGTAGTGTCCCCCCAATGGACAGAATAGTTGATTTGACTGTTCAGAAGGACTGGAAGGACCCAAATTTGATGGCCACAGTTCCAGGAAGAGTGGATCATGTCTTTTGGTTCTCCAAGGAATGGGATATCTTGGTAAGGTCTCCCAGAGTAGCAGCTGTTGCAGTCAGGAGAGAACTCAGTTTGAGTCCTGGATGCTGCATCACTTCAGGAAGCACACGTTCACATTATCTTCTTTTTCCATTAGGCTCCTGAATTATTTCTCATGCTCTGGGTTTAATGGGACTTGGCAGACCCGCTGATCAAAATGCTGGAATGTCTGCCACATGACAAGTAGGAGAGTATCTCCTGTTTGTAGTCTTAATGCTTGTTGTACACAAATGCAATGGATGGTGCAGTGATGGCAGCTGCTGCTGCCTGAGTCACTGTCCAACAGTATGCTTGGTTGTACCATAGAGTTTGCCAGCAGCTTCAAGATGTCCTTTCTTAGTGCTTCCTTTAATGGTTTTGTCCTTACTGGACCACATATAAAGAGATAGACTCCAAAACTACTGTTTTGAGAAATCAGCTGCCTCAGAGGACCTTCACCAGAAATCAGAAATATCTGGAGCAGATGTGATTGCAGAGAGCTACCAAACAAAAGAATTAGCAGTATGTAAGGGGCCATCATGTCTTCAGTGTCTTTCAGATGGGATGCCTGTCACCTGAGGCAGAGGTAGTGAGCAGGGAAGGAGATTTTCAGAATTGCCACGTGTGGGCCAGCTCTAGCAGAACCATTGAGGACCAAACTGTCCTCCTTTGGATGGAGTTTGGAGGTCACTTGTCCATATATTTTTCTGTGTGGATGGCCATCATGCAGGACAGATGGGTAAAGGAGTATCTACAAGATCCCTTTCTTAGATGTAGCCTCCCACCATTTCTGTTCTAGATGTTCTACCATGAAAAGGGGAGAATAGGAAACCTTGCAAAGAGAGCAATTAGGGAGGTCCTACCAGACCAGATAGAGTCCATATTTTATTGTTAATTATTTTTAATTTCAAAGAAAAGAAAGGACCTCAGACTAATTTTGTATTTAAGCAGTCTGAATTAGTTTATTCCTCAAAACTCCTCCTGGGTGGTCTTTGTGCAGATGATAATCTGTAGCCTGACAGGGGGAGGCCAGGTTAGGACTTGTGTTAGGATAGCCAAGTAGTCCAGCAGGTTCTCTTTCAAATGGGAGCCAGTTATTTTTAGTTTTACACTTTGCCATTTGGATTTTCCACTGCCAACAAGGTATGTAACAGATGCATGTCATTTGTGATAACATATAAAGCAGCTGCAAGGATACAGAATGTTCCTCTATCTGGATGACTGACTTCTTGCAGGAGGGAATGAGGGGGAACATTTATTTTGACAAGGAAGTATTTTCTTCATGCCTTGAGAACTGCAGTCAGTCTGACAAAATCTCATCTGCAATCTTTCCAGGACATTTGTTTCATAGTGTATTATTGAGCACAGCCCACTGTAGGGCCATTCTGCCTCAAGAAAAGCCATTGCCATTTAGAGAGTGGTAAACTTTAGTGTGCAAAGAAAATCAGTCACAGCCTTCCAGTGACTTGGGATAGTGGGTCTAATCTTCTTCTTCTTCTTTCGGCTTTTCCCAGTTAGGGGTCGCCACAATGGATCATCTGTCTGCTCATGATTGGCAGTGGAGTTTTATGGTGTTGAGTTGCCATCCCAGCGCCCAACCTTCCACAGAAGGCGCACACACTCACACCTAGGGCCAATTTAGAGTGTCCAATCCACCTATTGCATGTCTTTGGGATGTGGGAGGAAACCGGAGGAAACCCACGCGACCACAGGGAGGACATGCAGACTCCGCACAGAAGGCACCCCAGCCAAGAATTGAACCGGAGAACCTCTTGCTGTGAGGCGGCAACGCTAACCGCTGCACCACCGTGTCCGCCCGGTGGGTCTAATGGTGACCTTTATATGCAGGGTTTCTTTGTTAGTCTGAAGATGAGGGTACTTGGTAATCTGAAAACACTAACTAGTATTTATCACAGATCAAGGTATTCAGAGTTTGCGAAGATGGTGAATGCATACCCCCATTTTCCTTTTGAGCAACCTTTTCCAATTTCTTTCCCCTGTGGTGACTGTTATGGATGCATTAGCTGTGGAGATGAAGATGGGGAGTTTTCAGGGCAGGAGCTTCTTAGGTGTCTGGTCAGTCACAGAGATAAGTCTCCACTTCAGTGAGCTAGAGTTGAGAGCAGTTCTTTCAGGACTGTCTCTCATGATATAATTATCATCCAGATGGACATTATGTCCATAATGTGTTACATCAAGAAGGTGGGAACACATTTGTCCCTTCTCTGCTGAAAGGCAATGAGAGTTTGGGTTTAAGCCGTAATAACCAGCGGTGTTATGGTAGTCTTCTATATCCCATGCCAAGCCATTTCCTTGAGGGACAGGCATAGCAGGTTTCTGTTGATGCCATAAAGAGTGGTCCATAAGCAGGGTAGTAGCATGGAGGATGTTCTACCTGAGAGGAGTGGGTGGGTTGTTGTGATTGTTTTGCTTCCCCAACCAACGCCAAATGTAGAAGCTGTTTTTCCTCTCATACTTTGTGGCAGCTACCCATGGATGTTGTCAAATAAGATTGGCTTTCAGGCTGTTTTTTTTGCCTTTTTCACAAGTTTTCTCTTGATCCCCAAGTTCAGGGAGAAAGGAGAGACACTTTGATCCAAGATGACTCTCATAGCTTTCTTTTGGCCCTGCAAGCTTGGTTTCCTCTGCTCAGGTTCTACCTTGTGGAGAAGCCTCAATACCAGAGTCTCTTCAGAGCCCTGGTTACTCATCCATCTGACAAGTCTTGCATGGACCTGCATACCATGACCCCGTCTGCCTAGTTTCTCCATTTGCAGTGATAGCCAACGAAAATGGTCTCCTTCCCAGAGTTGTCCAGATTTTCACATCTGCTCAGGAACTGAGTACAGGAAGGATATACAGAAACAGGTAATATAGGTGCATAAAGTGGGCTGTAGACAAAGGCCTGAATCCTTGTTTGGCACCTGTTTTAGCATTTTTAGAGGATTTGACAAATATGTTTGATTCACAACCTCAGCCATTTGTATCTAACAGCGTACATATGGCTAACAACTTCAGAGACAACTTCTATCTCCTTTTGATCCTTCATCTTCACTGGAAAATGATATTCCTAGTGGCTATTATTTCCACAGGAAGAATTCTTATTCTAGTTTTTACATCAGGGATGTAGTCAGTAGTTTTCTATATTAGATACTGTAGTATAACTTGTCATACATTAAAAACTGTATTACCCAAATTTTAATAACTTAATATAGCTCTTTATAGACAGCTTGTAATACACACCTCTTACATATTCGGATATTTTATGCAAATCCCCATCTATCAATACTTTGTTTGCTTGTAATAGCAGTCTTTCAAAGGCCTACATTAGGTAAAGCTATTGCTGTTCCTCCTTTTTTTTTTTCAACACCAGGTAATTAAGTTGCAGATTTTTGTTAATTATCTAAATTCACTTTTTTCTTTAAAAGTCCCCAAATGAGTAGATTTTGTCAAACCACCCCTAATCTCACTTCTCTTATCAATTCTTCTCTTCTTATTTTTATTTACTAAACTGTTCTTGCTACCAAATAGCAAATCCCTACGTCACAAGATGGGTTGCCAACTGGCTCACTGACAGATCCCACATTGTAAAAGTTGCAGACTCCAAATCTGACCTCAAGGCAGTGACAAGTGGAGTGCCACAGGGTTCCGTCCTGGGACCTCTCCTGTTTGGTATCTACTTCTCCGAAGTACAGGCTAACACAGAAGGCCTCTGGCTGACGAAGTTCGCAGATGACTGCAAACTAGGAGCCATAGTCAAATCCCCAAATGATGTGGACATCCTACAGAAGGGTCTCACTGAGACAGATGCCTGGTGTCAGAGCCATGGCCTCAAGCTCAATGCCAAAAGGTGCAGTGTCATCCCCTTTGGTAAAAACTCTGTACCCATGAACTACCACATAGGCAGCAATCTACTTAACACCGAATGCGTGATAAGAGACCTTGGGACTCAGGTGGACAGTAGTCTCTCCTTTGATAGTTACATCACCACAGTAGTCAGGAAGTCCTTCTGCGTGGCACACCTCATCATAAAAGGGTTCTCATCCAGGAAAAAAGAGGTCATTGTTCCCCTCTACTCGTCACTCATTAGACCCATTATAGAGTACAATGCCCCTTTTGGAATGTACCTCACAAGACATCTGCAGCAGCTGGAAAGGCCACAGAAGTACCTCACAAAGAGGATTACTGGCTTCAAACAAATGCCCTACACTGACCACCTCAAAAACTCCAGCTTTACTCCGTCGCATATCTCCTACTCCGAGATGATCTCTGCCTAACATATAAAGCTATGTCAAACCCAGAGCTGTTGGGCATGCTACACCTAAATAAATCCCAATCCCTCCAAGCTACACGCTCTAGGGACCTAAACCTTGTCACCACATTAAACAGGACACGCTGGAGGAATAGATTCCTGTCCCAGAGACTTCCTATACTCTGGAACAAGCTACCCATCTATGTCAAGCAAAGTTCTTCATTAGCACTCTTCAAGAAAAATTTTGATGAGTGGATGGGAAATAGGAAATACACCCCGGGGATCACGTCTGTGTCTCTGCTGGACAGTGGCACAAGAAAATAACTTTCTTGGGTGGTGTAAGCTTTGGTACCTTGCTGGCTAGGCTTACTTAGGCCCTTGGGCTGATAGCCTAGTACCTACCTATGAAAATATGAACCTATGAACCAGTGCCCTTAATACAAGTGTGTTAACGTTCTCATTAATTCTCTTCTTCATTTAATTTGCTTTTTACTGTAAAGTGGAAACAGTAACAGTTACACACATTTACCTTCTTTTGGCCAGTTCACTGATTGGTTTTCTGTCCTACAGCATTCTGAGCAAGTAGAAACCCACTCCATTCATCTCTGCTCTGCTTTCATGCCCTACCCCCTATTCCCACCCATAACCGCTTATTGCAAATTTAAGCCCCCGATCTCCATCCCTCTCAAAGCTCAACCAATCTCAGTCTGTAATACCTGCACACATTAACTACTTGCAGTCCCTCCCATATTTCATACATAGTTCTGGAAAGAGCACATGAAGTGACTCAAACTTGCAACCAGATCCTTCCAAGCAAACAGCAATTCTCAAGATGCCAACTCCAATAATGTCCAAGCCCTACAATGTTTTTTTTGTATGGTCAACTATCTAGCCAAGTTCAGTCCAGATTTGAGCCAACTTTCAGCACAGCTCAGAGTTCTGACATGCAAAGATGTAATTTGGTGATGGTCAGAACAGCACCAAAGAGTATAGGTTCATAGGTTGGTACTAGGCTCTCAGCCCTAGGGCCTATACAAGCCTAGCCATAACAATTCCCTGGCTATTTCTTCCCACACTATTTACTTCCCTGGACCCCTGTCTAGCAGGGTGACTGACGTGATCCCGGGGTGAATTTCCTTTCTCCCATCCAATCATCAATGTTCCTTTTGAAGAGGCCCAAAGAGGCACTCTGCTTGACATGTATGGGCAATCAGAGTCTGGGAAGTCTCTGTGTATTTGATGCCCTGAAACAGAAAATTGCCAAGCTACCAACTCTCAGATACTATGATGTTCACAAACTAGTTACTCTTTCCTGTGATGCTTCTGAGTTTGGTCTAGGTGTAGTCGTTCTTCAAGAGGGTAGACCAGTAGCCTATGCATCGCAAACTCTTACCCAAGTCGAGACACAGTATGCCTAGATTGAGAAAGAGCTTTTGGCTGCTGTGTTTGCATGTTTGAAGTTCCATGATTATATAGTCGACCTATCCAGATCGAAACTGACCACCAACCTTTAGTTACCATTTTGAGAAAACTTATGCATATGGCTTCTGGCACACTGCAACACATGATGCTCGAATTGCAGAGGTACAGTTTCAGTCTTGTTTACACAAAAGGCAAACTTCTTTATCTTGCTAATACCTTATCCAGATTGCCCTGAAAAAAACAGAGAACAGCATAACAATGATCAACTTGATTTTGAAGTTATGGAAGTGAGTATTTTTTATTCCACACATCTTGATGAGCTCAGAATTCACACTGCTTCAGATCCAATTCTCCAGAAGCAAAACCTATTTATCAGTTGAGGATGGCCTTCAGAGCAATCTTGTTTACCAGTAGAGGTGCAACCATATTTTCCATACAGAGATGAGAATTTGTCAGACAATGGTATCATCATGAAAAGTCATAAAGTGGTTGTTCCAAGTTCCTTGCAGCAAGTGTTCATTAAGATCTTGCATCATGGCCACGCAGGAACTGATTCTACCAAAAGAAGGGTGAGAGAGAGCTAGTATTTTGGCCTTCTATGTCAAGAGTACTTTCATCTTTTTCAGTATGTAATAGTACAAAGCTGCATCAACAGAATAAACCACTTAATTTAGGCCAGATTCCTGAACTACCTTGGTCAACAGTAGTCACAAATATCTTTCAGTGGAATGGTCAGCATTATTTGGTGCTAGTAGACTCTTATTGAAATTAGTTCAAAATTGACATACTTCCCAACCTAACTTCCAATACTGTCATTACTAAGTTGAAGCGACATTTTTCTGTCTATGGTAGTCTGCACAGAGTTATTTGTGTCAGTGGTGCACAGTTTACAAGTCAGCAGTTCAAGAGATTTGCAGAAGAGTTGGACTTTGTTCATATTATGAGTAGTCCTGAATACCGTCAGTCAAACGGCTTCACTGTATGTGGAGTTCAAAGTGCAAAACAGCTGTTAGAGAAATCCAGATGTGGCAATAACGATGTTTTTCTAAACTTATTAAATCTCAGAAACATTCCTCGTGATAGTCATCTTGGTTCACCTGTACAGGCACTTATGTCAAGACAAACCAGAACCACATTACCAATCAGCAGTAATTTACTGGTTCGAAAGTGCTAAGAACAACAAAGTAGTAAAAGTCCAACTGTTGAAAAAACGTTTGTCCCAGAAGGCTTACTATGATAAAACCAGCAAACCGCTCAGCTCATTGAAAAAAGGGGAGATAGTGAGGATGCAAACGTCAAAAGGTTTTGATCGCATTGGATTTGTGAAAAGTTTGTGTTGAGAGCTGAGATCATGCATTGTGGAATCACAAGGAAAGGAATTCAGACAAAATTTGAAGCATTTGTTAATAGTGTCTGAACCATCCTACACTATCTTGCCTGTGACAAAGACTCTAGTTCTCAGAGTGACATGTCCAGTACTCCTGTTCAGAGGACTTTCTGTCAGCAATCCCCTTTCCTGAGAAAATCCCTGAAACTCCTCAAGCAGACTATTCCCCAGTGACTTTCCCTGTTGTTAAACCTAGTCCTAACTATTATGTCACAAGATCAGGTCACATCTTGAAACCTGCCACCAGATATGTCACGAGATCAGGTCACATCTCAAAACCTACTTCCAGATATACGGCAACCTGGACATGACTGTTCTTTTTCTTTCTGTCTGTATAATTGCGTGCCTATTGAAATGTCATTGCTTATTTGAGATAGCTCAGTAAAGAGGGAGGATGTAGTTCCATGTGTGATATACTTTTAAGAAGCTTTTCAATGAGTCAGCACATGCATGTAAGTACTGAGCATGTGCAACCAAGAGTGCCATTTGAGTGAACAGCCAGAGTGTCAGCATGCAAGTATGTGGTCAGTCAGTTAGTTCGTTTAAGTTTAGTGTTCCTGCTATTCATCCTGATGTATTTTGTATACAGTAAACTACTTAAATGAACACCCAAGCCTTAACATCTTCTTTATGCACATAAGAAGAGTGACACAAACTACAGTAAGAGCAGACATACAAAATAAAAAAGCTGTTGGATTTGCAATACTATACAAAAATTCTCTGTAGCTTAGTCTTTCATCACTAAATCTTCCACAATTTGATAAGGCAAAAATTCTCATTTCTACCCTCAAACTCAACCAAAACAAGACATTATCCATCATAGATGCTTATTTGCCACCTGATAATAATCTTTTTTGCAGACTACTTCCACTGATGGGTCTTATCCAGCATCACCCAAGAGGAATACATATTGACTCTTTATCTCTCCTCTGACTTGCCTAACCAATCAATACATCTCTTTGATCTCTTGCAGCTAATCACCACTCCCATATTTTAATAAAAACAGGACAAAGGAAGCCTCAATTGACTGGATTCATACCTATGTGCCTCATAAAATCTTTACCTCTGGTATCCTTCCAGATACCCTAAGTGATCTTCTGCCTACCTACATAATAAGAAAGCAAATTAATATTCAAAAACAGCCTCATTTCAGCATAGAATGTAATTTCATACATTTCAACAGATTCCTTTATCTCTTTTCTAAAACTATATAACTGGAATGCTCTAAAGTGCATTCCACTAGATGATGCAATAACTCTGTTTAATTCTACTTTCTTGAAGATCCTAAACAAACTTGCTCCACTCAGAGAAAATAAAGTTATTGCCCCCTGGTTGTCTTAAAATACAAAACACCTTATGAGACTTGGATAGAGAACCTGGAATACATGGCTTTCCAATAAAACACTAACAAATCTTGAAACTTTCAGAGAACTCAAAAATCAAACTAAAACTCAAATCATGTTAGATAAAAAAAAAAAAAATACTACGCTGAACGGCAAGACTAAAACTATAAAAATCCCCAAACATTCTGGTCCTCTGTAAACTAGCTGCTCAATCTTGACTACACACTCACTACAAAAACTCTACCAACTCTGCTGATGCTTTTAGCTTTAATTTCATTGTCAGTGTCATTACTACTTCCAAAACTCCTTTTATACCAACAATCAGACAATAGCACCACCAGCCATTCCTCTTCATAACCTCTCCTTCCAACCAGTCCCAACTACTTGCATAAAAAAAAAATATTAGTTAAACTGAAACCCACAGCCTTATCCTTGACAGCCTACCTGGCGAATACCTTAAGATGGCTACTAAAGCAATAGACTCCTCCATCTCAATGCTAATAAATTGCTGCATCAGAGAAGCATATGTCCCTACCCTCTGAAAAAAATCACATTCTTCCCCTCCACAAAGGAGGGCATTCAGTTGAACTCTCCAACTAGATGCCCATTGCCATCCTCTCTCCTCTATTAAAAATACTCTAAAATGCATCCAGTTACAACTCTTACATTACTTCACACAAAATAACCTCCTCTCGTCATCTCAGTATGGCCTCCATTCCCACCAGAGAGGTCGCCACGGTACCTGTACGTCTTTACTTAATTTCACCAATACAGTAAATGCAAATAGGAGTGACAAAAACTTAGTGTCTGCCCTCCTCCTTGATTTATTCAAGGCCTTTGACACAGTCTCCAACTCGATTCTCTTACACAAACTTCATAATCTAGGACTTAACACCAGTGCTATGTCATGGTTTCTTAGCTACCTCCAAAATAGAGCTCAAGCTGTGAAGTAGCAAAAAGACATTATCCTTCATCCCAGTCCCAGCTGGCATGCCACAAGGATCAGCCTTTGGATCCATTCTGCTTAACATATTCATCGATGACCTACATAAAGCCTATAAAAGTGCATCTCTAGTTACAGTATGCAGATGATGCCACAGTTATCTGTATTACACAAAAACATCAGCAAACTACAAGAACTTAGCCAAGTGTCCTTCTCCTCTATAGAAAGCTTGCTAACATCTGTCCAGCTACTCCTTAACCCAAGTAAATCCATACTAATCCTGTTTACTCCCAAACAGCTTGCAATCAGCAAAACTTCCTTCTCGGTTACCTCATCCAACAAAACAAAAATTTAACTTGTCACACGTACCAAATTACTAGGCATCTGTGTAGATGTGAGCCTAAAATTTGGCATGCACATGCAAAGTACAGTGAAAAAATTACACCAAAAACTACATTCTCTCTATAGAACCAAACCCTTCCTCTCTGACACTATAAGAAAACACGTTGCCTTTTCTCACCTCTTGCCTACGCTAATGTATTCTACTCCCATCCTTAACATCCAAGTGACCTTGTTAAACAAACTTGAGCAATGGTACTGCAGAATAGTATGATTCGCTGCCAACCTTCCAAATAGAATCCACCACTGTGCCGCCCTAAGGGAATTACAGTGGGTAGAATTCCCACATTATCTAACCTACTCACAACTTTTACAAATCCATAACATTGTGTATAAACCTAACAACTGTCCATCCATTTCCAACCTCATACAAATGTATGTAGCCCTTTCAGGTCACTACATTCATCGGACAAATACCTAATACATGTATCCAAACCCAACAATTCTGCTGGCAAATCGGTAATCTCCCACCATCTCACTAAATCCTGGAACTTCATCCCACTAGTAATATGATAAGCACACTCCCTAAAATAATTTAAACTCAACTAAAGTCCTATCTACTCATTTGCCAGCTCTGTACATATGATGTTCCTGGATGATCTCCAAACCATTGTTATCACCATCCTTTTATGTAACTGGCTAAAATAAAGCTACTACTTCAGTCTCTCCAACTATCTGACTGTCATCTACCCTTCTCCACTACTGGCTCTATCTCCCTTTTACCTGGACCTGCTCAATGCTTCTTCATAATTTGTAACCATTTTTATCCTAAATTTGAAACCATTTATATCCTGTAATCACTTCACTGTCTCCTACTAAATATCTTTTTTTCAGCTGATTCCATTTGAAAGTAACTAGACTATTATAAAATTGATATTGGTTAATATTTTACTGTATTCTTCATTTAACTGTCATGCTCTCATTAACTGTCATGTCATTACAATTCTATGCATGTTCATTTACTATTCTGTGTATGTGCATTTATTGTTCTAAGTAATTACGTTTATCATTTTTTAATTAACTGTAATGTCATTATGAATCTATGTATGTATATATGTGTGTATATTTATTATATAAATCTTCTATAACTGCCATCTACTTATTCTGTAAAATGGAGCATTTCTTCCCAGGCTTCCACTGAAAATGGGACTTGTGCCCAGTTGGACTTTTCCAATAAACAAAAGCAATAAATAAATGCATTTCCAGAATTTCATGTTCTTTGTAATGATCAGCCATACTTGGCCTTTCATAAGGATAATTTGTTGTTATAAACAAGTCTTTCTTTTATGCCTAAAGAGAGCCAAATCTTAACCAGGCAGTGCATTTTTCAGTAGTCTACTCCAACTATGACAACCAAGGTAAGTTCATGATGCACTGTTCAGTTGCTCGCAGGCAGCTAAGATTCTGTTAACACAAGAATGATTTACAGCTGTTCTTCTTTCCATGTAGTATGCTGGTAGAAAAGTGTCTAAAGTCACATTAGCAAAATAGCTGATAGACTGTATCAAGCTTTGTCCAGAAAATTACAGGGTAGAGTTGCCAAGAACTCCAAAATGCTCTTTCCAGTAGAGTGGTTCCTACTTCTAAACTAAAGCATTTTTCACAAAAATTGTTATAGACTGCAATATATGATGCTGTTACTTGGTCCTCCTCTCGTACTTTTGTCATGCACTATAAGACTGACTTTGATTCGAGGCAACCATCTGCTTTCAGGGCCACCATCCTCAAAGGAGTCCCTAAAGGAAACCAGCCAGAAAGTTGTGCTTAGGACTCTGTCCTGCCTATTAAAGTGGATGGATGAGATTGTTCTAGGTATGAAAGTTATGTACTTATCATAACAGTAGATGTGAATGGTCTTCCTCCCTTCTTTTCAGCAAATCCACTCATCATTCCCCCAGCCATGAGTCAGAAGTGAAGCCTTGGATGATATTTGGATTTGAAACATTTTCTCTGGTTATTGCCACTGGCTTTCTCAGTGAAGTGTTTAACTACTTTCTGAAATCTGGGAAAAGAAGGGGAAGGCTAAACATTGTGGAAGGGATGAAGAACTAAAGCCTGGGAAAATGTTTGACTGTTTTCTGAAAGAAACATTGATCTGCGTCAAAGTTCTACCTGTTGAAGAGACTGGATGAAGAGCATCTAGATATATCATTAAAGGAAGTGCATAACATTTACATCCAAACAGTTTTAACAGACCTTGTCCAGCAACATGTGATCACAGCAAGGTAGTTTCTGAGAGATTTGGGATACATGTTTTCTTGCAGCCATCTGGCACCTTATGCAAGACTTCATGTGAGCAAAAATGGTACCATGGAAATCTGTGTTCTCTAGCCAAGGATTCATTGGACATATTTCTTATCATTCAGTATGTTAATAAGTTCATAGGGGTCTATTAAGCTAATGACCACTGGGGCCTTTATAAGCCTAGCTATGCAACCCAAACGTGACCCATACGTTTTATGTTTTAGACATTTTATATAGGGGATGATTTTTGGTTGTGACATGGTTTACTGGCTGGCTTGGTCCATCACAGAAGTGCCAGACCAGGGGTGAATTTCCGATTTACCATGCAGTGGTCCAAGTAGCACTTCAAAAGGGAGGTACTTTGTTTCACATGGATGGGGAGTCTATTTCAGAGAATGGGTATTCTCTGGGATACATATCTGTCTCTACAACATGTCCTATTTATATCGCAAACAAAATTTAGGCCTTTGGATCTAGTAGCTCTGTTGCTATTTGTTTTGTGGATGTGCAAAAGATTCATCAGAATGGGGTCCAAGGATGCATTGTAAGCTAGGCATAGATCATCTGTCAGTAGTCTATAGGAAACTGAGTATAGAAATAGGGCATTGAGGTGATCTGCATAGGACATTGTGTTTATGCTTTGTATTCTTTTTGTAAGACCCTTTGTGAATGTTCCAGTTGCGGCATGTGTGTGGGCAGGTACATACTGAAATACTGAAAGGGACATTAAACTCCATGATGGGTCTGATGAGGGTTGAGTACAATGGTATGATGACTCCCCTGGACCTAGATGCCATGCTCTTACTTTTAAGGTAAATAACATAGAAGGATTTTCTTACTACCTTAGACACATGCTGTTCAAAGGCTAGATTACAATCTTCATGAATTTCCAGATCCCTGAGTAGTGAGTCAATTCTTAGCGATGTTTTATTGATGACATAGTTTCCCCAAAGGCACTATAAAGCATTTTTGTCATTGATTTTTAAGCTGTGGCTTTGGCACCAGTCGTATGTCTGGATGGATTAGACTTTTTTGTAGGATGTTTGTGTTTTGGAATAATTCTGTGAATGCTCTCTGTTCATAGTCCTCTGCAAACTTTGTCAGCCAGAGACCTTTGACTTCTGAAAAAGTAGATGCCAAAAACGGATGGGCCCAGCATGCAGCCCTGAATGACTTGCCCTCTTTGTGGAGGTGTTCTCACTGATCCTAACCTCCTTGGTCCTATAAGTGAGCCAGCTGGCTATCCAGCATGATTTATAGGGGTTTATGCCTAATTCTGTAAGTGTGTTAACAGTGTTCGATTGAGGTATTGTATCATATACCTTAGCCAGATCAAGGTAGGCAGTATACACCGTTTTACTGTCATCCATTGCCTTTGTGACTTTTCAAAGAAGTCCACCAGGTTAAAAAGGTATGATATTTCTTTGACAAAGCCACATTGAGATTGGTCAAGTGTCTTGATGTCTCTAATGTCTTTGTTGATCATTTCCATGACCATTCTTTCCACAGCTTTTAAAATAAGGCTAATCAGACTAATAGGTCTGTAGTTTCCAGGATCTGTTGATGATCCACCCTTATGAAGGAGGATGACCACTGCAGTCCTTTATTCTCGTGGTCCAAAGTCTGTTTTGAGACTGTAGTTAAATATTCTGTGGCACTGATAAGTCATAGTTTAGACTATTCAGGAGGCTTCTTGGGATATTTTCAGGGCCCAGTGAGGCTGTGTTCTTGGCCTTCATGAGCATAGCCAGGATGTGCTATTAAAGATGGAAGGGTTATTTTTGAGGGTATTTCTTTGGTGTGGGGTAGGTTTCTGACACAGCTGAAGAAGGCTTTATAGATGTCTTTTGCCTAGGAGTCTATCTTAACCTTGAAATTGGCTTTATTAGATTTGAGTAGCCCTGTTAGTTGCCTGTTTAGTTTGATAAGAGAGTTCTTATCTTTATAGAAGTTGCACTTCCTGATTTTAGGCATGATTTGCTTTTCCTTTGTTGTACATCCTGTTTAATTTGGGATGCCCCAGGATGGTTTGTTTTTGGAGTCAGTTTTGGGCTTACTTCTGATAGGTACAGCAGCTTCTATGCAGTCATTGACATGGTTGTACAGGGTTTTTGTGAACAGTTCTGCATAGGCTGCTTTGTTCTCTGGATTTGTAAAGGCATTTAATTTTGACAAACTGTTGCTTAATAAAAGGCAGTCTGCCTTTGAATAGTTGCTAATTTTTACTAGGTTTACTGGGGTTACCGACTTGATTTTGAAGAAGTCTGCTTTATGGTTGAACCTTGCTAGGGACGACATGACACTGGAGGAGGGGGGTGCAGCATTCTCCAATATTTGCGAGTATGAGTTCCAGTACGTTAGAGTCTGTAGTGGGTATATGCACTAACTAGTCAAGGATGTTTGTATTTGCAAAGTCCAGGAATCTCTCTGCCTGCAGATTTGAGGCTGTGTAGGATTCCTAGTCTATAGAGGGTAAAGTTCCCCACGAGTAGGGTGGTTAGATAGTAAGTATTTCCAGTACGTCTGTGTGTGCACTGTGAGTTTCTTATGACAGGGATGTGACCTACAGCTAGCTAGGATATGGTATGGGATTTTATCTATGGTGGTCTGCACATGGAAAAACTCTTTTTAACCAGACGAGCTTGTTATTGCTGTATATTGAGACATCTCTATCTTTAGCCTTGTCTGTGCATCTACTGGTCTGAAAGTGTGAAAGAAATTGAAACCATGCATTGTCAAGGGTATTGTGTGTGGCTTTAAACCATGTCTCAGTAACTGCACAGATGTCTATATTCTCAAGTGTGGGGAGGGCATGGAGGGAGTATAGTTTTTAGTTTAGGTTCCTGGCATTGAGCAGTAACACTTGGAGGTTCAGTTGAGTTGAATTTGGTGTACTGATAGGTTTGTCAATTTGGCATTATCTATAAAAAGGCTTTATGGGGGTAGATAAATGTTAGCCAGTCCTTGAAAGCCTAGAGGGGACAGTTGCAGATTATTCTTGGTAAAGTAATGTGGTCTGTTAACTGTGTTCTTCCATGCTGACGAATATTGGATCCCCAGAGAATGACTCCAGAAACTCATCCAGTTATTTAAAAGAATTAACTTTTCCTCATATTGTGGCATTGTCCTTGATGAAGATAATATGCTGCTCAATGCTAAGCTCGTACCAGCCTGAAACACACAGTCCAAGAGCACCATAGTGTCTCTATTCATATAGTCCAGGGAGGTATGTCTCAGGTCATTTAGACCTACATGGACTACGATAGAATCATACCGGTCGGTACCTGTAGTGCAATGACTTGAGTGCTTGCATAATTTGTCAGATCCTGGCTCCAGAAAAGCAGCTAACCATTATCTTCTCCTTGTTCAGCATGGTTAGAGGGGCATCATTATATCTTACAATAGAGTCCCCAGTGATTGAAGTTTTGGGAACTGTGTTTGCTTGCCCTATCGGCTTTGTATTTGGGTCTACACAATGTGTGGCTATATGTTTAGTGTTGGGTGTTATTTTTAAGTGCTTTTGGTTTGTGGAGCATATGCTTTGTTAAAGGCCAGTGTAGGAAGTCTTTTACTGTTTAGGAATATTACTTTTAAGTGCCTCAGCATACATTAGTCTGTGTGTGTTGTGTGCTTTACGTGGTTTTAATCTGATGTCTGCTTGTATGCAAGTGTTTAGCCTCCAGTAACATTGTGTGTACAAACCTCTAGTTTACAGTGTCTGTTACTTTTAGGATTAATTAGTTGTCAGGAAACACAAGTCAATTGCTACAGTGTTTCAGGATACCCATATCCACCAAGCTGGCTGAGGAGAAGTTAAGCAATTGCACATCTAAGTTGTCCAAGTTCTTTAATTGGTGAGCTACAAGTGTGTGGCATACCTGGACTTGCAGAAGGCTATTAAGGGTGCTTTATTGTGACTAGTAGGCTATAGAATGCTAAATTTAATGGTTTTGTCACTCAACATACAAACTAGCTGCTATAAACTTGTCTCACAAGGTTCTTGCTGTATGTGTGCTGCTTTACATGGTATAGTTTTATGGACAGTTCTGTAAAGAAAAACATTTTTTCTATGTGTTTTTCTGTACAGGGCACTGTGCAGTGAGCAGCTGCATGCAAACATGCCAAATTTATACCAGTACTGAAAAAAACAGAAAACTGACTACTGAGCCCTCAGGCCAATAAAACAACTTCACTTTAAACTCTTTTGTGCATTTCCCAACTCAGACAGACCTGGCAATAACACCTTCTGCCACAAGATGTATAATCCTAGTCCTTTTAATGTAAAGGAATCCCACGTGTGCAATGCTACATCTACCTAGAAAACTCTTACAGAAGGCAATTTCAAGGCAAGCAGTCTAACTCCGGCTACAGTAATAGGAAACATTCTTGTTTTAGTAGAAATATCAGTGAAATGCACAAATAAAGGAGAGCAGCAGCAATAAAGTAAAATAAGTTGTACAAGTGTGATTTATGAATCCAAAATACTTAGCTTTTGCCTGGCTGGCAGTGGATGCAAGTTAAACACTTCTGCAACACAGGCTAGGACACCACACTTTGTTGAGCACTGTAGAAATGAGGACAGAGCCGCACAAAGGCACCAAATTTATACCAGCACAGAAAACCTGACTGCTGAGCCCTCTGGCCATTTAAAGGCTACTCTTTGAGACCTTTTGTGTGTTATAGATCAGGCAAACACCTCCTGACATATTATGAATACTCCCAGTCCTCCAAATGTAAAATCACAGTAAAATGAATTCCACAAGTGCAGTGCTACTCCAAAGAAATTAAACAGCTAGCTAGAAATCCTTTACAGATGTAATGAATGAGTTTATATTTTATGCATAAATAAAAAAAAATGTATTCTTTGGTTGTGATGCTTCTTCCCTATCTAAGATCCACTGTTGTCATATTTGACAACAGGCACTTCAGATTATGCCTAGAATCCACTTCAGCAGCTTGTTGGTAGAGGGCAGGTAGTTTTAAAATGCTAGATCACTTTACATCAGTTTCAAGTACTTGAAAGCAGTTCATTGAGCTCTTGGAGCATGTCTGGAAAATTTTCAATCAGGACATCTACAAATCAAGACAGAAGATTCTACAGTATTTTGGTGCTTAAACAAACCATGCTTGTCCAGTGGTGCAAAGAGGCAATCAGAATGTAGGATGTCTATTTATTTACAAGTCAGGCTGTATTTTCCAGCAATTTATGTGTCATGTTTTAAAATGATGTAGCACATGGCATTTGCGGGGAGACGACAATGATTCACAAATGAAAGCTGGAACCAATTATATTTTCAGAAGTTGTGCATATGTGGAGCCTTCCAGAAGATGTCCTGTCTGGTGCACATTATAGCAGTCAAGTTAAGACTTTTTGTCCTTTCTTTCCTTACAGTGCAGGGTGGTAGACATGCATTTCCTTTATATGGACTCTGATCGTAATCATACGTCCCCTTTTCTTTTGGTTTAGAAATAATTGTTCAAAGCATGGCAAGGGTATTGTATTTTGGATGGCTCCTGCTTGGTCAAGACAGTCATGATGTTCTGTTAATCTGCCTGATCACTTACTAACGAGGGCTGTTACTTAGGCCCATATCTTTACTGACACAACAACAGTGTAAGTTTGGTTGTTAATACAGAAGATTAAGGCTATGGCTATTAATGAGCTGCTTCCTGTAGTCAAGGTTTGGATTTGTTTAGCATCCATGTGTTTACTGTGCGACTCTGAGCAAGTTGCTTAATGAAACAGTGCTCTGGGACATTGAACAAAAAAAAAAAACTGGGCATGGCTCATCAATGGTTTTCTGGTCTATATGTCTGGTAACTTCCTTTGATGGTAAGATTTTACATCCCAAAACTCTGAATCTGTCCGATTTTTAGGACAAAATTGATTTCTGATAGCAAGAATGCATTTTATTTTGTGTGGATCTTTTATAATCATAATGTAAGGGATCCTTGCCACAGGCTGAGCTCAATGTCCAGGCCAACTTTCTTTGAGTACCCTTCCCTTTAGGCTGGGCTGACATGCTTATTTTGACTTCTTTACATATCTGATATATAGATTGTCTCTCTGTGGCATCTTTCAGTCTTTCTTCTCTCATTTGTGAATGAATGTAGAAATTGCATGACAGATCATTGGTCCAGGCCTGTGACTGGAGCAAACAGATCAGTACCATCATAGAGGAATCTTCATTACTTCATTATATTTCACATTTGCCCCGAGTGTTAATTACAATTTCTAGTTTTAATGATTAGACATTTAAGTGGTGAATATTATGTGCTAAAGTGAAGGGCATGTCTGGCCCAGAGAAAATAAGCAGAGTTGCTTGTGCACACCATCTTCTTCAGAATGGCTACCATGACCTGTATCTGTATTTTGTTGGTCTAAAGCATGACATTGGTAGATATGAAATATATCAGGGCTTCCATCCTAAGTTTAAGAAAAGGCTGGAAGCTCTCCAGGTATACCTGATCAAAAGGAAGCTTACAGCCTTGTTATACAAATATGCTGTGTCTGAGAACTTGCAGCAGCAGGGTAGTATGTACATTCCCCCTTAAGAAAAAGAAGACAAAGAAGAAAGTCATGCAGGAGACTTCCGAGGAAATCCTTGAACTAGTGAGTTTACTTGCGCTCTGAAGTCTTAAGGTAAAGCTCCACAGAGGCACTCAAGCAGCCACTGGCCCCTGATACCTGCCACTGCTGAGGCTTCAGATGATTCGCCTTCAGATCTGTCATGCCACAGGCACTAAGCATGTCCCACCAGGTCTTCAACTGCAGTGGATGCTGATCAGGTGTCTGTCCCAAAGCTTCATTTATAGGTTCATAGGTTCATACGTGTGTATTAGGCTAATGGCCCTGGACCCTATATAAGCTTAGCCCAAGATATTTCCTGGCATTGTGCTTCCCGACATTCATTCCCAGTGCCCCTATCTAGCAAGGACACTGAAGTGATCCCCGGGGTGAACTTTCTATTGCCCATCCACTCATCAAGATTTCTCTTGAAGAGGGCCAGTGAAGTGCTCTGCTTGACGTGGTCGGGGAGTTAGCTCCAGTGTATGGGGAGTCTCTGGGTTAGGAACCTGTCCCTCCAGCATGTTCTGTTTATTGTGGTAATGAGGTTGAGGTCCCTGGAGCTTGTGGCATGGAGGGATTGGGATTTCTTTAGATGTATCATATTTAACAGCTCTAGGTTAGACATGGCTTTGTAGGTCAAGCAGAGATCGCCTCTACGCAAGCGATCTGAAACAGAGTATAGCTGGAGTTTTTTAAGCCTATCCATATAGGGCATGTGTTTAAGGCCTAAGATCCTGTTAGTGAGGTATTTTTGTGGCCTTTCCAGTTGTTGTAGGTGTCTAGTGAGGTACATGCTGAATGGGGCATTGTATTCTATAATAGGTCTAATGGGGGGATGAGTAGAGAGGGATTATGACCTCCTCCTTTCTGGAGGAAAAACCTTTTGTAATGAGATGTGCCACATAGAAGGACTTTCTGACCACAATGGCAATGTAGTTATCAAAGGAGAGGTTGCTGTCAACCTGTGTCCCCAGATCTCTTATCACACTTTCGGTGTTCAGTGGACTACCGCTGATGTGGTAGTTCATGGGTACTGAGTTTTTCCCAAAGGGAATGACAATGCACTTTTTGGCATTGTGCTTAAGGCCATGGTTCTGGCACCAATCACTGGTCTCAGTGAGGCCTTTTTGTAGAATGTCTAAATCAGGTGGTGAATCAATAATGGCACCCAGTTTACAATCATTCGCGAACTTGGTAAGCCATAGTCCATTTGTATTGGCTTGAACTTCAGAGAAGTAGATGCCAAACAGGAGAGGACCTAGGAATGATCCCTGTGGGACTCCTCTTGTAACTGGTCAGTAACCAAATTTGGAGTCCACTACTTTGACAGTGTGGGTTCCATCAGTGAGCCAGTTGGCAACTCATCTTATGACTTAGGGGTTTATATCTAGTTTAGTGAGTCTATGATTCCTGAGTGAGGGATGGTGTCGAAGGCCTTGGCAAGATCAAGGTAGGATGTGTGAACTACCTTGCCTTCATCCACAGCTTTGGTAACAGACTCAAAGTCATCTGTCAGGTTGAGCAGGCATAACCTACCTTTCACAAACCCAGCTGGGCAAGCATGACCTACCTTTCAAAAACCCAAACTGTGTGGGGTCCAGAGTTTGGAGAGTCCCTGTGTCCCTGTTTATGAGGTCCGTGATGATACATTCCATAGCCTTACATATCAGACTTGTCAGGCTAATAGGGTGATAATTCCCAGGGTCGGTAGTTGCCCCCCCTTGTGGAGTGCGCCATTCTGAAGGGACTAAGTCTGAAGTGAAGCTGTGATTGAACAGGGCACACAAGTGTGGTGCCAGTTCACTTTGTAATTCATGTAGAACACAGCCAAGGATACCATCAGGTCCCATGGAAGCTGTATTCTTGGCTTTGGACAGTGCAGTTTTTATCTGTGCAGCCATGATATTAGGGACTTGGCATTCCTCATATATTGTGATTGGCCCTTTAGGGGGTGAGAGGGGGCTAAAGTTCACACTGAACCCCTCAGCCAATATATTGGCAATATCAGTTGGCTCGATAGACATGTTGCCATTGTGCTGTAGCTCAGAGCAGATCTGAGTATTGCCCTGTAAATTCCTGACATAACTATATAATGCCTTGTGGTTGTCCTTCATATCTGCAGCAATTTTGTTTTTGTAGCTAGCTTTAAAGGATTTGATGAGGGATCTCAGTTGTTTGCTGAGGTTAGCAAGTGAGTTTTTCCAGTCTCGTGACTTCACCCTTTTCTACAACAGTTTCTTCCATCTGTTGTAGAGCCTGTTTATGGCAGGGGTCCACCAGATTGGATTCCTTTTTTTGGAGGAGAGCGTCTTGGTTCTGTTTGGAATGGCCCGTTCCATGCACTTGTGTATGTGCTCATACAGTGCATTGGTGTATGATTCAGCAGTCATGCACCTATTTTCCTTTTGCATGGATGATGTGAAATTTGCCACCTCTGTTTTTAGCAGCCCAAAATTGGCTTTGGGGAAGTTTATCACGGTGGTTTCCTTTACTGGGGTTGGGGATGGGATGTGGCTATCCATGGTTATTAGCTTGCGGTCAGATCTGACCAGGGAGGAGTTGATTTCTTGTTTAGAGCAATGGTCGCTCATGTTAGTAATGACCAGGTCAAGGAAGTTTCTTCCCCTGGTGGGGGTAAGAATGAGCTGGTCCAGGGTGCTGGAATTTAATGAATTCCAGAAAACGTTGAAGTGCGTTGGTACACGAGTAATTTTCCCAGTTAATGGAGGGGTAGTTAAAGTCTCCCAGAATAAGGGTGTTGAGTTGAACCTTAATATTTTCCAGTGTGTTTAGGAATGTGGAGAGGGAGTCTTGGGACATGTTTGGGGATCTATAGCAGGCTACAACCTGGATTGCAGTTGTACCCAGTGTTAGTGGTACCTGAAGTACTTCAGATGCATTATGTTGGGCTACTAGTCTGGAGGTGTGCATATCCTTTATGAATATGGAGACACCACCGCCTTTGGGGCTTTGATCTGGGTTTAGGGGCAGAAAGGTGTGGTATGAATTATATGCTGGTAGTGTTGGGATGCTCTCTGGAGTCTTGAACCAGGTCTCAGTTGCTGCACAGATGTCTATGTTCTCCAATTTGAGGAGTGCTTCGAGCGAGTGCATTTTGAGATTTAGACTTCTGGCATTGAGTAGTATAACTCTCAGATTTTGTTTGCTTGTATCTGTTACGGTGGTAATTTTGTTGTCAGGGCATTGCCTAAAAAAGGCAGTATAGAGGTGGCAAGAGCCTTGGCCAGTATCCAGAATCCCAGGGGTGACAGGTGCAGGCCATCTCTGGCAAAGCATTGAGGTCTGTTAATCATGTCATCCCAGGCAGACAGGTACTGGATCCCCTTAGAATGACACCAGAAACTTAGCCAATTGTTGAATTCAGTCATTTTCTGCTTGTGCTGTGGTATCATTTTGGGTGATGGTAGGATGCTACTCATCTCTAGGTTCATACCTGCCTGGGCTACATGATCCGAGAACTCCTCCATGTCTCTTTTCATGTAGTCCAGGGAGGTATGTCTTAGGTCGTTCACACCAACTTGGGCAATGACAGAGTCATATTTGTATCTGTTGTGGAGTGACCTGAATGCATGTGTTATGTGGTGGATCCTGACACCCGACAGGCAGCTGACCATAACCTTCTCCTTATTCAACCTAGTGAATGAGACATCAGTGTGCCTTACTATTGAGTCACCTATGACTAGTGTATTTGGTAACCTGTTTTGCCTTAGGAGCTCTGGTTGAGTGGTACACTGTTTATGTAAGCTGTGTGTCTCATGGTTTATGCTGGGATGTGATGGTTGCTTGCATTTCTGCCTCTGAGGTCTCTGTTGTTTAGGCAGATTTTTATTGAGAGCCTCAGCGGAAGTGGATGTGTGTTTAGTGATATTAAGTGAGGGTTGTGGTGGTGTATGCTCTGGAGGGCTATGTCTTCTATGTGGTGTGGTGCAGGTGTTGACCTTCTCCTCGTGCCTGCTAAGCCAGTCTTGACTTGAGAGTGCTTGGCTTCCAATTTGGCAATATATGTGCATCTCTCACAAGTCGTCGTGTTGGAAGGTAAGAGGAGAGGGTTGTCTGTGTACATGAGGTAGTTGCTACATTGCCTCATGATGCCCATGTTCACCAGGTTAACAGGAGAAAGCACAGGAAGTTGTCCTTTAGACATGCCTGGATAGGTGATTAATTTATTAAGTACTGAAGCTGTTTTGTACTTTCCTATATGGAAAGTTTAGTGCTGGGTAGCCGTACATATATGTAAAGGTAAATGCTGCAAGAAGTTCTGAGCAAGTGTTGGACTTAAATAGTCTAGTTTGAGAGCAAAAAGATAAAAACTAGCAGGACCTAAGGGAAAATTTGAAGAGCAGACTTTCTGGCACTGGTAATAGTTTACCCTAGCTTAGCTGCACGTCATGCAAACACAGGTTTTTAAGGCAGAAGGTTAAATGGGATAGAAAGCAGCCCAAAACGGCCAATAAAGTACAATTCAGAGCTGGAAACCACTCCACTAGTAATAGATAGGCTGCTCAGTGCTTACCACTCCCACTGATAGGCAGAAGGTCTTTCCTCTACCACAGCAAGATCTGGACAACTCAGAAACTCAAAATACAGTCCTGAGATCAGCAAATCTGAAATCCGGACTATTCTAGCTAGAGAAAATGGTGGGAAATGAGCAAACAGATAGAATTTATTTATTTTTTTGAAAACAGTCAGAATACAATTAAAACAGTAAAAACACTTTTAAAGCACAGGAAAAGCTAGCACACTTGAGTGTGTAGAAGAACGAACACCAGTATGAAGACCACCACGATAATGCAGCAAAAACTTCTTTATTTAGGTACAAACAAGGAAAGAGATGAGCGCTTTCACGTACGGACTGTACGCTTCTTCAGATCTATTTAATTGCATCAGAACTAGTTCCTTATATAGCACAGATAAATAATGAATTGTGTCAATTATCCACTTAATATGTCAATTTTCTAAATTACAAAATTGATTGCAAAAAGCTGTTATGGCTATTAAGGTGTCAGTGCAGTATCAAAAGGATTGTAAGTAGCTGTTTCAACATACATACAAACAGACTGAAAGCGAGCATAGAAATCTTTCTTTCCACATTGCATAAAAGCCTTAGCACTTAGATAAATTCTATATATAATAAAATAAAATAAAACAGAATAATATAAACATAGTACAAAAGCATTGCATATATGTCTAAAAATACCCATATATGTAAACAAGAATGCAGATGTCAATGTGCAAAAAATGCTTTTTTAGAAACTATATTTATAGCAGCCAAAAAGTAACTGTCTATCTAAAAAGAACATGAGACTGTCAAGATCGGCTTAACGCTTCTATCTATTTTGACAAATCAATGTGAAGAAATTTTGCATATTTAGCTAACTGGAGGCTAAAATATATAAATATTTATTTCATTTAAAGATTGTTGAAATATGAAAGTATAAAGTATATATATCATAAAAGCTCTAAAAAATGTACCTATATGAAATATATTAAAGAAAAATATTGTCAGTAGGGACATATACATATGTTATAATATTTATGATATTTATGTATAACTAGAATCTGAAAGAGTCTAAATAATTAGAGTAGGCATATGAATGAATAGTAAATCTAAATAAATCTATATAAAACATGCACAGAATATTGATTTCATAATAAATAACATTAGTTATAATATAAATAAATAAATTTAATAAATATATATTTCTTAACAAGAATATATTAAAAATGAATGTTGAAAGTATATATATTTCTGATGTTTATTTATATATTCAGATATGGGAATCATAATTAATATATTATTTATAAGAAGTAGTAATTAAACCTCAAGAATAATACAAATATGGATGTGTAGATGATGGTAAATCATAACTTGAACACAAAAATTTATTGTTTCATTTTAAACTTCTCTTTTTAAGTACTGATCTGACACTAATATATTGATTCAGACCCGGACTATAGTGTGCTTTAAACCGAAGAATCCATTGTAATTCTATGCTTTCTAATTCATTAAATGTGTCACCTTTCCTATTGTTTAAATGTACAAGTTGTAATGTTCTAAATCTGAAGCTATGACCAGAATTATTTGATATATGTTTGGCAAGGGCATTTTTCTGATCTTTTTTCCTAATGTCGTATATATGATTACACTTGAGTGTGTAGCCTACATCAGTAAATACAGTAGAAATAACTTATAAAATGACTAACAAAATGCAGTAAGCAATCTTAATGGCAAAATATAGTGTCAGTAAATGCAGTAAGTTGAAAAACGGCTAATTTAAAGTACAGAAAGGAATTATAGGCAAAAAAAGGCAAACTGAGGTACTTATGGTCAATCAGTCTCTTTCTCCTTTCTGCTGCTGTAGTAGTTTGCAGAATGCCAAAACAGGATCTGTAGAGCTAAAACAAGCACAAACCTATGCAAACATGAGTTTTTAAGGTGGAAAGCTAAAAGGGATAGAAAGCAGCCCAAAACAGCCAATAATGTACAATTTTGGAGCTGGAAACTATTCCTCTAGTGATAGATAGGCTGCTCAGTGCTTACCACTCCCAGTGATAAACAGAAAGACTTCCCTCTACCACAGCAAGGTCTGGACAACTCAGAAACTCAAAATACAGTCCTGAGATGAGCAAATCTGAAATCCGGACTATTCTAGCTATAGAAAATTGTGGGAAATGAGCAAACAGAATTTTTTTTTTGAAAACAGAATACGATTAAAACAGCAGTAAAAACGCTTTTAAAGCACAGAAAAGGATAGCACACATGAGTGTGTAGCCTACAGCAGTAAATACAGTAGACATAACTTATAAAATGACTAAAAAGTGCAGTAAGCAATCTTAATAGTAAAATACAGTGTCAATAAAGAAAAAAAAAGAGAAAGACAATGTCCTCATAATTATAGTTAAGGAGAGAACTACCTCATCAGCAAGAAGCCTAAAGCCAAGGATGTCCCCTCTTGATTTCAAATGCCCTGGTTTTTGCTCACTTCCTCACAGGACCCGGATATTGGAGGCTGTGGCCTCTTCTCCCAAAAAAGTAACTATTGGCAAGTTAGTGGTCCCTATCCCTGGCCATCCTCCCTTCAAAGATTGGGCAATGCTAAGGGTTTTATTGCCATTCCTCCATAGCCTGCAGAGTTCAGCCCCTGAAAAGGAAAAGGGAGGACTCTTCTATAATAAACTTGCACTCTGATGATTCTGATAAGGTGGAGGAACTCACCTGCAAGTTGCAGATTCTGCCCTATTAGCTTATGATATGATTAAATTCTTTCTTTGACTTGCCATCACAGAGAGCCTATCCTTTGGGAATACTCTTGTCACTTATGTGGGAGTATTTTCAGTGGCAGTCTTAAGAGGTCATTACATCTCTGAAGAGATGCCTATTTTTCTGGGGATGTGGCCTTTACCTTAAATTTGGGAAGCCCCTCTGGATGTCATAGAAACTACTACTTTCCAACCAGACTCCTAACACTCCACCCCTAAGAGACATGATCATTTTTATTAGTTGAGAATCCTCTTGAGTTTTTATCTAAAAATGCCATTGCAGATCTAGGTACTGTGTCCATGGCACCTGTTAAGGATCTAGAATGGCTTTTGGGTGCAGTGCTCTTCCAGGTCAAAGGAAAAGTAAAGTAGTTTACTAGAGAGGTTTGTCAAGAAAACATATACTTCAAGAAACTCACTTTACTGAGCCGCAGTACAGTGGGGACAAAGAAATGTACCTTTTCCCCACTGCAGTGCAATGTCAGAGTTAGTATATATAAGTAGCTGAGCTGTGGGGTGGTGCAGGGGGCTTGGTCCTCTGTTAAAATGTTTTTGTTTGCCAGACCGGACCCTCGCTACTTAAATAGACTAAGTGTGAGAATGCAGTCCAAGATCGGAAAAGTGAGTTTCGAGAAAGTGCACTTTCAGTTAAGTGCACTTTTGCTAAAGTGGGTCTCTATCTTCTCGTGTTCATGCAAGTGTAATTTCAAACAAGAAAAGTAGACCCAATGTAATGATGTATAATAGATCTTATTCCATAAACAGGCTTTAATCATAAAGGTTGCACATGGAGACAAGACCAAATTAAATATAAATGGCAGCCTCTTCAAAACATCACCAACACCAAGCATCTTTGCTGGATCCATGCTTTGTCAGTTGCACAGGTATGAGCTGCCATTACCTTCAACTCATTCAAGATGTTAAATTTTGGTTATTTGGAATAACTTCACTACATAGACAATTGCTTGTATCTGTTTTATTTTGGATACACATTGATTTCCAGCATTTGAAGCAGATGTCAAAGAACTTTATATTTAAATTCATATGTTGAGTTATAAACTTTACGCAGTTGTGGTATATGTTGTGGTAGAATGACTTTTAGACTACTTTTGTGTTAGGAATGGTGTATAACAACATTTGTATTTGTAGAGCATTTCAGTGATATGTTTAAACCTGGTGGTGGTGGTGGTTTTTGGATATAATCTGTTATGTATAAATACTAATACATGTTTATCTGTTAATAGAGATGTTTGTTGGTTTGAAAAAAATGTATGCTTCAGCAACCCTGGCTTTTAGGGTTTTGAATTGCCAGACCCAAATTCTCAAAGACCAGGAACATGCCCTCAAGGAAGTACAAGGTAGTTGTGTGAAGAGTGCTTAATGAGACCTTAAAGAATTCACTT
>NC_056735.1:759191296-759303796 GCF_019279795.1 Protopterus annectens | reverse complement strand
CCGAGAGTGATCGAGCAATCCCAACAAAAAGAACAAAAATAGGGATAGATTTTAAATATTGCTCTTATAAACTAGGTTCTTTTATATTTAGCATAATAAGTATACATAAAACTTTATACGCTGTGTTAACTTCATTTTAGGGGTCAAATAGGTTTTGTGGCTTCCAATGAATTTTATTTGGTGGGAGTGGGGCCAAAAATGGCTCTTTTGATAGTGAAGGTTGCAAACCCCTGAGCTAGGATCTAGGAAGATTAGATTAGTTTTTTTTTCTGTATTAATGTCAGACCTTTTCTTCTCTATTATGTTAAGTATTTATTTGTGATCTCTGAACTCTTGACTAGCACTGTGTAGTAAGAAGTATTATCTTGTGTTTTTATTATTTATTATTAAATATTTTTAAACTTTTCAACTGTGGCTATTTTGTGTAGAGATAATTTATTTAAGCTATAAGAGTAAATTGCATGTATATAGTGATATTGTACAAAGCCACTCCAATAGCCTTGACTGTTCAGTCATACTTACCATTTAGATAATAATATTGCACAGTATAATTGGACACCCTTTCATAAGGGCCTTTTAGTAGCTGATAAATATTAGTGGGTGGTGGCAAGTGGTACTACCGTATAGTCTGGGCAAAAGAGGCACAGCTGGAGAACCTGTGCCAGACTTCCCCATGAGTCTCTGTGTGGTTGTATATAACTGTTATCTCAGTGTGTGTGGGTCAGCTACTTGGGCAGGGACATGAAGCGATGGTTGGACAGAGAGGGTGCTGGAGGTTTTAGCTTGCCCACTAGCCTGAGATCTGGACCCTATAGCTGTGCCAGTGGAGAGTCTTATTGGGGACCTGGAGAGAAAGGGAGAAACCAGCCACAGACTGACTGTGATCTCTTTGTGCTCTTAAGGGAAATTGTACTTTACTGTGTGTGTATTTATCTTTTTCCTATATGGATGCCCCTCACTGGTGCTAGTGATAAGGATTAAGGCTCCTTGACTGCTTGGCCAGTGCACGGGTGTCACATATTAATTGTTTGGCAGTGGTGGGATATCCACACCACATATTAATTGGCAAATATTAATTGGCTTGTAGTGGTGTGCGTAGTGTGAATTATTTTAGCTTGTGTACAGTGATCACGGAAGGTGGTTTTGTACTCTAAATTAGCCATGCAGTGAAGACTCAGAGTTCAGATCACAATTGTTTTATTACTTTTGTTAGCTTAGTCAGTCAGGGAGAGCAGGCAAGCATGTCAGCAGAGGAGTATGGAAAGCTGACAAGGAGACATTTGGCTGAGATGTGCCAGTCTAAGGGACTGGTGCATGGAAACGTGACTTAGCCAGACGTGATTGCAGCTTTGGTCACAGCTGCATCAGAAGACAGCAACCAGGAGGGCGATCAGACTGGCACTGGAGATATACCACACTCAAAGAATGGACAGCTCAGCCCTTCTACAGAGGACTTAAAAATATGTCTGGAGCTAAAGAAACTTGAATTGGAGGCCAAGCATGTGGAAATGGAAGCAGCAGAGAGACCGAGGCATCTAGAGATTGAAGACAATGAGAAACTGTGACGTAAGCAGGCTGAGGAGAATGAGAAACTGCTACACCTGGAAGCTGAGGAAAAGCAGAGGCAGCATGAAAATGAGATGCTGACTCTTCACCAGAGTCATGGAGATAATGGGGAAGATAGTAACCGGACCCCAGAAGCACAAAAGATCAGTAAAGTTCTTCCGCAGTTCACAGAGGGGGATAATTTTGATAGTTTCATTCATATGTTTGAGAGGGTATGTAAACAGTATGATGTTGACCAAAGGCTCTGGGTATGGTTCCTGACTCCCTTACTCCATGGTAAATCAGTAACTGTGTAGTCTAAACCTGCTGATTGTGAATATTTTGATTATATTACTGTTAAGAACTGTTTGTTAGATTTTTTTAAGCTAACACCTGAAACGTATAGGAAAAATTTCATGAGCATAGACGCAAGGCAGATGAAAGTGTGTGTGAATATGTTGCTGAACTGAGCACTTATTTTTATAGGTGGGTGAGTGGATGTCAGGTCACCACTTTTGAAGGGCTGGCAGACCTTTTGGTGAGGGAACAAACTCTTGGCACTTTGCCTGAGGACATGAGGATCTGGTTAGTTGATAGACAGTGTGCTACTTCAGACGAGTTGTGGAAGAAGGGAGACCTATACCTAGCAAGTAGGGCATCCCTGCACAGGAAAGGGACCCCCAGTACTGCTGATGGGTCTAAAGGAACCTATAGTGGGCAGCACAAACTGCCCCAACAGAATCTGCCAGTAGCAGGGGAAGCCACTAATCCAGGTACACATCCAGAACATAGGGTTAAATGTTTTGAATGCAAACAGTGGGGCCATGTGGCATATGGATGTCCATGGAGGCAAGGTGGGGAACAAAAGGTGAGAGAACCAGTAAGTGGGGAAGGCAAAATGCCAGTAGTAGGTTGTCTTGAGACAACAGGGGTTCCGAACTACCATCCTGCAGATGTCCTGATAGGGAAGGATTTGGATGAGGCAGTACCATCTGTTAATGCAGTTATATAAAGTCAGGCTTCGAGACAAGCTTGTGGGTCTGGTAGCCTGGGGGAGACCCAGACAGACCACATACATGCAGCCAGGACTGGTGAGGTGGTTACTTCAGGGAGGAAGCTACGCTGTAGCTGTGGGACCGAAGATGAGCCACAGCTGCTTGTGGGTACTGATGGTCCCTTGAAGAGAGTGACTGCAAGGGTAGAGGTGAGTAGTAGTACGCAGGTTGACAGTGAGGCACCACTGTCAGAGGATGCCAGACTTCCTGTGGAGGGGGAGCTGGGAAGGGTTACAAAGAGAGAGTTGAGACAGGCTCAGCTCTCAGACCCTACATTGCAAGGCTTGAGGCAGGTAGCTAGTGAGGCACTTGATTCTCAAGGGAAGGGGGCAATCTGTATACTGAGACGAAGGGTTACTGTATAGAGAGTGGATCCCTGAGGGAGGGCTAGAAGGTGACAGGGTACAGCAGTTGGTAGTGCCTAGAGCCTACCATCTGGTGCTTCTAGCCATAGCCCGTGATATTCCCTTTGCGGGTCATATGGGCATAAAACGTACAAAGCGACGCATTATGCCGAACGTCTACTGGCCTGGAATTTCCAGAGATGTAACAGGGTACTGCAGGACCTGTGAGCAGTGCCAGAAGGTAAACAAGGCAGGAGACAAGGTGAGAGCTCCTTTGATGCTTTTACCTGCGATTGAGGAGCCATTTCAGAGGGTAGCTATGGATATTGTGGGGCCTCTGAGTACCCCAAGTTCCACTGGGAAAAAGTATATCCTAGTGGTAGTACAGTATGCTACAAGATACCCTGAGGCAGTGGCTTTGTCATCCATTGAGGCAGAAAAGGTGGCAAATGCTTCGTTAGAGATTTTCAGCAGGGTAGGTTTCCCAAAAGAAGTACGGTGACTGACAGAAGTGCCAATTTCATGTCAGACCTGCTGGCTTGTCTGTGGAAGTACTGTGCGGTGAAGCACCTGAGGACCAGCCCCTACCATCCCCAGACTAATGGTCTTGTTGAGAGGTTAAACTCTACAATTAAGTCCATGCTACGGGCATTTGCGGACCAGTTTAAGAGGGAGTGGGACAAATATTTGCCCCATCTGTTTGCTTACAAAGAGGTTCCCCAGGAATCCACAGGTTTTTCACCCTTTGAGTTGCTGTATGGGTATAGGGTGAGGGGACCTCTAGACTTAATTCGTGATGAGTGGGAAGGTGAGTGTGAACCTCACAAGTAGTCTGTTGTGGCATATGTCCTAAACCTCAGGGCAGGGTTCAGGGAACTCATGGGCTTGGCCCAGGAGAGCCTGGCAGAAGCCCAACAACAGAAAAAGGTATGGTATGACAGGAATGGTCGAGTTAGACAGTATGCTGTAGGGCAGCAGGTAATGGTTCTCATTCCTGTCAGACACAACAAGCTGCAAGCAGCTTGAGCGCAACCCTACAAGGTAGTAAGAAAGGTAAGTGATGTTAACTACATGGTAGAACTGCTAGTCAGGAGGCAGGGGCACAAATTGTACCGTGTTAACATGAAGAAACCTTACCATGATAGGGAGGCCCTTGTGCTGAGTATTTGCAGTGGCTTGCAGGAGGAGTCTGAGGGAGATCTGGTGACTGATCTCTTCAGTGAGGCTCGGACTGACACCTCAGTGGAAGGGGTAGCAATGTCCCAGCAGCTATCTCCTACCCAGGTTCGAGAATTCCGAGCAGTGTAACAGGAATTTGGAGACAAGTTCACTGGGAAACTAGGGTGCACCCAGTTGGTGCAGCACCAGGTGGATACAGGACCCCAAAGGCCTCTTAAACAGGCCCCTTATATCGTGCTTGAGAGAGTCAAACAGACTCTGAAGGAGGAGATACAGGAGATGTTGGAACTAGGGGTAATTCAAGAGTCCAACAGTCCCTGGGCCTCCCCAGTGGTACTGGTGCTAAAGAAAGATGGCAGCACCAGGTTCTGTGTGCACTACAGGAAATTAAATAGTCACACAGAGTCAGATGCTTACCCAGTGTCTAGGACAGATGAAGCCTTAGAGCAGCTGGGTGGGGTTAAGTATCTTACCACGACTGATCTTATCAAGGGTTACTGGCAGGTGCATTTGACTCCCAGTGCCAAAGAGTGGTCAGCCTTTGTGTCTCCTTTTGGCTTGACTCAGTTCACAAAGATACACTTTGGGATGAAAAATGCCCCAGCCACTTTCCAGAGGCTGGTAGATCATATCCTATCAGGTGCAGGAGGGTTTGCCCTTGCTTACCTAGATGATATTGCCATCTACAGCCATTCCTGGCAAGAGCGCCTTCAACATGTCAGCGAGGTGCTGGGCAGACTACAGAGGGCAAGGTTGACCATCAAGCTCAGCAAATGTCAGGTGGGTATGTCAGAGCCTTGGACATAGAGTGGGGAGTGGTAAGATCAGGCCAGAACCTGCCAAAGTGGAAGCCATTCAGGCATGGCCTGCACCTGTTACCAAAAATCAGGTGAGGGCATTCTTAGGGCCAGCAGGGTACTACAGAAGGTTCGTCCCCAGTTATAATACCATAGCTGCACCCTCACAGACCTGACAAGGAAGAACAGGCCAGCTAAGCTAGTGTGGACCCCAACATGTGAGCAGGCATTCCAGAAGCTTAAAGAAGCTTTGAGAGGACCCCCTGTGTTAGCCAGTCCAAAAAAGAATTTGTTGTGCAGGTGGATGCTTCAAACTATGGGGTGGGGGCTGTACTTAGCCAGATTTCTTCAGAGGGAAAAAAGTACCCAGTAGTTTATCTCAGTCGTAGGCTCCAGCCCAGGAAGGAATGCTATGCAGGTGTAGAAAAGGAATGTCTAGCCATAGTGTGGCCACTGCAGAAACTTCAGCCTTATCTGTACGGAAGAAAATTCACTGTAGTGACAGATCACAATCCCCTAACATGGTTAAATTGAGCCAGCCAGCAAAATGCTAAGTTGCTAATATGGAACCTAGGGTTGCAAGCATATATGTCAGTGCAGCACCACAGTGGGATTAGCAATGCCAATGCAGATGGGCTCTCGAGACAGGGAACAGGGTAAGGTATACTCAGACCTAACCCTCTCGAGCAACATTTCTCAAGGGTCACTTGAAAAACTAACTTGAGTTCTGCAGGGGGGGGGTGTGTGTGTGCAAAGATAGGTGAAGGCTGCCAGCCTAGCTGGATAGAATTTGTAGATAATTCTGTCATTTGTAAATATTAATATAAGCCACAAGCTTGTTCTCTTAAATGTGAAAAGACTGTATTGGATGTTGAACTGCAAAAAATCGAACAACAGTGCACTCTGCTGTAAGAAAGCTGAAAAGTCAAGCATTGTGAAATTCTTTGATGTAAAACTTGGAGCCGAGATGTCTAGAGGGATGCATTCTGCCTAATGTTTTGAGGCCAGAGTTAATGGCTAGAATTTACATGTATAATTTCTTTTATTTGTTTGCCTTCCTGACCAACTGCAAGATCAAAAGGGCTATTAACCTCTGAGTTTCTGTTAGCCTGCGAACCAGAAAGAAATGATGTAATCTGAAATGAATCAATGGTACTGTGTTATCAATTTAAGGACAGAAAGAATGAGGGCATTTAGCATTTGTCTTGAGAGCATCCAACTCACCAGCACTCTGCCAGTGTTGTATATGCAAGCTTATTTTAGAACTGTGTTTTCTCTTAGATATAGCTAGGGAGTAGGAAGATTAGATTTGTTTTTTTCTGTATTGATGTCAGAAGTTTTCTACTGTATTATTTTAAGTATTTCTCTGTGATATCTGAACTCTTGACTAGTACTGTGTAGTAAGAAGTATTGTCTTGGTGTTCTTATTATTAAGTATTTTTAAACCTTTCAACTGCGGCTGTTTCGTGTAGAGATAATTTAAACACTAAGAGTACATTGCATGTATTTAGTGATATTGTACAAAGCCGCTTCAATAGCCTTGCTGATCTTGTCACACTTACCATTTGGATAATATTGCACAGTATAATTAGATACCCTTTCATAAGCGTCTTTTAGTCACTGATAAATATTAGTGGGTGGTGGCAAGTGGTATTACTGTATAGTCTGGGTGAAAGGGGCACAGCTGGAGAACCTGTGCCAACCTTCTCCATGAGTGTCTGTGTGATTGTATATAACTCTTATCTCAGAGTGTGTGTGATTTGGGTACTTGGGCAGGGACACGAAGCACTGGTTGGACAGAGAGGGTGCTAGAGGTTTTAGCTTGTCCACTAGGCTGAGATCTGCACCCTGTAGCTGTGCCAGTGGGGAGTCTTATTGGAGACCTGGAGAGAAAGGGGGAAACCAGCCCCAGACTGACTTGTGATCTCTTTCTGCTCTTAAGGGAAATTGTACTTTATTTGTTATTCTTTCCCTATATGGACACCCCTCACTGGTGTTAGTGGGGAAGATTGAGGCTCCTTGATTGCTGGGCCAGTGCACGGGCGTCGCACCTTCATCCAATTTTGGCAAGAAAAGAAAAAGACTGTCTCAACAAAATGCTGATAAACTGATGTTTAAGAAATGGCAGGAGAGGTTCCAAAAATAATTCACCATCCCCCAGAACTAAAGACAGTTCAACAAGTCAGAACAACTATTTATAGGACCTTGTTAACCCCTCCAACACTGTCAGTGCCTTTTTCTTTGCAGAAAGTCTGAATTTCAATTTTT
The DNA here is from genome assembly GCF_019279795.1 of Protopterus annectens. Classification (NCBI taxonomy): domain Eukaryota; kingdom Metazoa; phylum Chordata; order Ceratodontiformes; family Protopteridae; genus Protopterus; species Protopterus annectens. The sequence goes on along the minus strand of NC_056735.1, from coordinate 759,296,608 downwards.
CTCTTTGGCAACAGATAGTTTAAGGGAATTTATTATGTATTTATTTATTTATTTTTAATTTGATTACCGGGGAAGTCCACTGGGTCGAATTGACCCATTTTCAGTGGAGGCCCGGGAGAAAAGCTCCAATATGCATTATACAATTTAGATACAAATGATAGTTAATATTAAAGATCTTATGTAGAAAAGTTACTCATAAGTGCATTCAGTATCATGCATAGTTAAATTCATTAAGCTTGAAGATAGGGATCACACAGTTTTATTTGAGGAAAACAGATATGGGTTAGGTGTGGAAACAATACAAACCTTTACATATACACATCAACAGTAGAATGCTATTTACAATATTTACAAGGTTGGGCTGTGTGAGGGTAGCTTTAGGAGGTGAGAGCTTAGGGAGAAGCCATAGAAATTGTTGAGAGCTTAGATAGGCTCATAGGAAGATAACTATGAGAGTTGTAGAGCTTGGGAACCAGAGAGAGAACCCCCTTGGATTAGGTTGGGTGAAGGCAGGTACATTTCCATTTAGTGGACAGGTGTATAGTTAGGCTTTGAAGTTTTCTGAGTTTGGTGTAGTTCTTAGTGTGGAGGGAAGGGAATTCTATTTTTTTGCCTAGTGACAAAGATAGGAGAAGTTGGCCAGCAGGACGTTTAGGTTTATGGATAGTAATTAAGTTCTGATTTTCAGATCTGAGAGCTCTGTTGGGTCTATAAGGGGGGAGGATGTTAGTTAGAGCGGGACATTTTGTTGGGTGAAATATGAGTCTATGTGCAGTAGTGAGTTGCAGATAGTCTAGGTAGTTTGGGAGTTCAAGCCAATTCAGGGATTGTAGGGTTAGGCAGTGATGGGTGGTATTTTTAGATTTAGAGGCAAATTTAGAGATTTTGTTGTAGCAGTTTTCTAGTTTAGAGGTGATGGAGGAGGACAGGTTGGTTAGGAGAGGGGCTCCGTATAATAAGGAAGGAAGAAGATAAGTCAAGGCCAGAGTTTGCCTGGTAGAGTTGGAGAGAAAGCGATTATTCCTATACAGCATACCTAGCTTTTGGTGGGTTTTCGTAATATTTTGTTGAATATGAAGATCAGACTTGAGGTGTTTATCTACAGTAATGCCAAGTAGTTTGCAGATGGGACTACTTCTCTAGGTGAGTTGGTTTGACTATAGACTTTGAAGTTGTTTTTATCATAGGAGTGGGTCTTTGTGGGAGGGAATAGTCGAATCTTTGATTTATTTGCATTGAGAGAGAGGTAGCTTTGGCGCATCCAGTTTTCAGTTGTTGAGAAGGCAGTTTGGGGTTTAGTCAGCAATTCAGAGAGGTTTGAGGCAGAGCAGACTAAGGTTGAATCATCTGCGTATTGAATGATTTTAGCATCAGGAATAGCAGTGTGAAAGTTATTGATGAAGATGTTAAAAAGCATTGGCCCAAGGATGGATCCCTGTGGTACCCCAGTTGGGGTAGGTAGGAAGGAAGAGATGGAGTTCTTCCATTTGACTGCCTGTGATCTGTCTGATAGGTAGCTGGAGAACCAGGATAAAGCATTATGTGAGAGATTAAGGTTTGAGAGATGACAGAGAAGGTGTTCTGGGAAACAGTATCAAAGGCTTTAGACAGATCGAGTAAAACAGTAGAAACTAAGTGGCCTGAATCTCGGGCTTGATTGACAGTTTTCTAGGAAAGTGAGTAGAGCACTATGGCCTGGACAGAAGCCATGCTGGGTAGAAGTGAGAAGATTGTTTTGGGTCAGGAAAGGCATAAGTTGGAGGTGGATGCATTTTTCTAGGATTTTGGAGATTGGTGAGAGCAAAGCAATGGGGCGAAAGTTTGAGATGCTGGTATTTTTGCCTCCTTTATGAAGAAGAATATAAGCTGAGCGCCAGAGTTTGGACACGTGTGATTCTTTTATGGATCGGTTGATAATGATGCTGATTGGGAGTGCATTGCCATCAGCAGCACATTTTAGGAAGGAAGGGGGAATATTGTCGGGAGCGCTAGAGCAAGGGTTAAGTTTGGACAAAAGTTTTTTTATAAAGTTAGTGGAGATGGGTTTGAGTTCAAACAGATGAGGTGAGTTAGAAGGGGGAGAGTGCAGAGCAGTTGTGTTATTATTGGGAAATGTCTTGGTGAGGGTAGTAATAGTGTCTATGAAAAATGAGTTAAATTCAGAGCCTAGTTCGAGATCAGATTTATTTGGTTCAGGACAGGGATTATTCTTGGAGCCTGGATTGAGGAGTGAGTTTACAGAGTTGCAGAATTTTTGGGAGTTTTTATTGTTATTTGGACTGAAGTTTGATATAGTAGGACTTTTTGTCTTTGGTGATTAGTCGTTGTGCACGGTTGCAGAGCTGTGTATATTGGAGCAAGGTATTGTCCAGTTTATTGTTTTGGTAAAGCTTCCATAGTTTGTCTCTGGTGTGCATAATCTGTTTTGTCTCTTTGGATAACCAAGGAGCAGTTTTAGTTTTTATCCTTTTGTTTCTTAGTGGGGCTAGTGAGTTAAAGTATCAAGGAAGACAGAGTTGAAGTATTCTATAGCCTTGTCAAGAGGAAGGCTGTTTAGAATTTGCCAGTTCATTTATTTGAAAGTATTTGAGAAAGTAGTTGGGTTGAAGCTACTGAGGTTATGAGTTTGAATGTACTGATGCTGGTTTGGGGAGGAACTAGTTGAGCGATGCATGAAGGCTGGGAGGTGGTCGCTAAAGGTATCAGGAATTGTGCCAGAATTGGTTATTTTGTTTGGATCTGAGACTAGGATCCAATCTATAGTGGATCCGGGAGGGTTTATTTTGTTAGGTCGAGTGATGGAGAGGATTATTTGAGTGAAGTTATAGAGGTTAATGGATAGGGAGTGAGAGGGGCAATTGATTTTATTCCAGTCAATATTCACATCACCAAGGATATAAGTTTCATAGTTAATTTCAGTAGAGGCCCATAGGAGAATAATTTTGAGTGTAGAGATATTGTTACCATGAAATATATAGGGCAATGAGGCAGATATTTTTATGTTTATTTAGTTTTAGAATTCCAGCAGTTAGTTCAATGTTCTGGAATTGAGGAATTGGAATTTGGAGGGGAATTAAGGTAAGAAGGTTGGAGTAGACTCCACCTTTTTTATTTAGTCTGTCATTTCTAAGACAATGAAATCCTGGGGGCAGAATCTCAAGAGTCTGAGATAAAGGGCTTGAGCCAGGTTTCAGAGATGGCTAAGATATCTGGTTGGTTATGTCTTAACCAAGCTTGAAATTGGTGTACTTTGTTGTTTAGACTTTGTGAATTAATTGTAAAAATCTTTAGGGTGTTGAGATAGGAGGAAGAGAGGGTAAGGGATGAGTGTTGTTAATAAAGGATGTAGGACCAGAGTTAGGATGGATATCACCATTTGGGTTCTGAATATCATTCATCAAGGTTATAGATGGCAGTGGGAGAAAATCTCTCCTTTTCAAGGGAGTAATTCCTCATCTGCCAGGCCAGACTCTTTCATTTCCCCTGTCCTTCAAACATGTGCTGTCTCAGGGAGTGAGTAAAGCAGTTACTCATTTCCAGGTTGGGAAAGGTTTATATTCACTGATGTTTTAAGCGTCAAAGAAGGAATACACTTAGAGACCACTTCAAGATATTTCTTTCTTAAACCTGTTTGCGATGGTGTCCAAGTTCAAAATGCTGTCACTTTACAACCTGTAACCATTCAAGTTTCCTGGTAACCCTAGATTTAAAAGATACTTATCACATCCCTATTCATACAGACTTCAGGTGTTTCTTAAGGTTTACTGGGTCTGGATCACATTATCAATCCTCTGCCATAACTTTTGAACTATTCACTGCAGCAAGAATGTTCAGAAATTGTCCAGCTCCAGTTATAACTCATTCCAGGCTAAAGGGTATCCATATTTTTCCATTTTAGATACCTTGTTTTATCTTTGCAGAGGGATCTCTTACACAAGCTGCGATTCCAAGAGAACATTCAAAGTTTTTTTTTACTCCTTCACACAGGGTTGTGTTTCTGGAGTATGAGCTCAACACCTCTGTTCAAAGAACTTTTCTTCCAGAGGGAAAAAATGGATCTGTATTTATGTCTCTCTCTATTTTTAAGGTTTTCCACTCGGACTTCGGTGACTGCAAAGGAATATCTCAGGATTTTGGGTCTCATGGCAAGACTCCACATGAGAAAGGCATAGTGGTATCTGACATTTCTTTTGTCCCAGCATCCTTTATCTTTTCAAATCACAGTGCTGCTGTTTGTCATAAGAGAAATAGTTTGATAAAGACAGCAAATTTTCCTAAATCTAGGTCTGCCCTTCTCCCTCTCTGGTTCTAAGCAGGCAGTCACCATGTATACCTTGGACTTTACTGGGAGGGATAGTTTCAGGAGGGATAAAAGTGCAAGGTGTGTGGGACACCAAGGACAGACACAAACACACAAATATTAAAAAGATGTTTTCTCTGATCACAGCACTCAGTTCTCTGAATAATCTTTGGACCTCGGGCCTCTTTAAGTTGTTACAGATAATGCCACAGTCATGTACTACATCAACAGGGAAGGGGGAATCAAGTCATACTCCATTTGAAGACTAGACATGTTAGCCTGGCATTTAACTTCACAGCACAGTCTCACTTTACAAGCATCCTGTATTCCATCAGTGCAAAATTTTGTGGCAGACAAGCTAAGCAGGCTTAGTACAGACCTTCAGGAGTGGAAACCGTGAATGTTCTTTGTGTTTCACTGTTGCAGTCATCACATTTGGGTTATCCGTGCCAGGGTATCCCTCAGTCTGCCCGAATACCAGAGGCTTAGTATTTCTGCGTCAGTTGCTGTCGCTAGTCTGTGGTATAAAAACAGGCAACCGACGACATTACATCAGTCTTTCTTGCCGAGCAGCCCAAAGCAGAAGCAGTTTGCACGAGTGCCGGTTGGCCGCTACTTGAGGTTTTCGTTTATGAATTGAAGCCGGAGTCTTCTAAAGCTAAGTACCCCATTGGGGAACCTTTTTTCTTGCTCTAACCAATGTCAGAAAAAGTTAACAATTGTCTTGCCTGTGGAAAGCAAATACCACACCGAGACTTTCATTCCTACTGCGTCACTTGTTTAAGCCCAGACTACAATGTCCTCTGCTGTTGCTTTTGTGCTTTATTCAATGCCAGAACTATACGTCGTTGGGCCTTTATTGTAGCTAGATATTTTCGCTCTCAGTCCTTGAATTCCGATATGGCTTTGGTAAGCCATTCGACAACTGATCTTCTGAAAAAATGTAAGGATAAAGACAGACCGCACAGGTCCAAGACTGCCAACGACACTTCCGTTAAGCTAGTCATCAGTTCTTCGGTCCTCAGTGAGGAGCTTTTGCAGCCCCTGATGCCCACTTCTGTGGATTCACAGACCACTACCGTGACCCTTTCGGAGTCCAGTATGCCGCTAGACTCTTCTTCGACTAAGGATCCTGTGGATGTCTCTACCTTGGATGGGTCCAGAGCCGGGGAGCGGGCACCGGTTTCTGAGGAAGTACTTCACCCTACCGATACTCGACACAGACCGATGACTTCTTTCTCGTCTACAGTTCTTTCGAAAACTATCGAGTTTCTAAGGCACAGGGTATGAACCACACCCAAAAACGGACGACCCACGCTCAGGCACCTGCTTCCTTGCCTCAGTCTCAAATGCTTAAAATGGCGGAAGACTTTTTAATGCTTATCAGGGGAAGTCAGACTACCCTTCCAAAAGAAAGAGACTTGCCTCCATTAGTTTTATCTGAACAGGAGTCTGATGACATCTGAATATGAAGATATGCAACCCCTCTTTGCTTATGAGGATTCTGATGCAAAGGAATCCATCCCTTCAGCTTCTCCACCCAAGGACTTTTCCTTTGGGGAAACCCTACATACTTTAAGGGAGCATTTTCAATGGGAATGTCAGGACTATCCTCAGTCAAAAAAAGAGACTTAGGGATATCTTAGATCTTCCACAGCACAGACATCTGGTCATCCCTCCTGTCCTGGATGATGTTTTTATGGAATCCAGTGTGACCCCTGACGCACTCCCTCCTGCTCCCAGGAAACCTGACGGGTACTATAGAGTCCCTGACTGTCACAAATTGCTTTTCAAAAATCCTTCTGATGACCCCAAGGTCATCTCTCAAAGACCTAAAGGAATCATAGCAACTTCAACTAAGAATCCTACCCCCTGAGATAGGGATTCCCGAGCATTAGACAGATGAGGTAAAAAAGTATACACCTCTGCTACTCTTGCTATTAGAGCATGAAATTGTCAGTTCCATATGCTGAAATATCAGCAACACACCATGGAACTCCCCAAACAAAAAAAATATCTTCTTTCCCTGCTTGTGCAGAAAATAAAGAGATTTGAAGTAGTTACTTCATTTGTTTTGCAACCTGTGGGTCTCGGATCCGACCTCGGATCCGACCGGCAGCTTTCCAAGCTTCAAGATCCGAGCTCCTAGCTCCTCCCCTCTACCCACAATCCCCCGTCACCACCACACTACCTCAGATCGTTTTTGCCGCGGCTTGATTAACAAGCATCTTGAGAAGAGCTCCTGAGCTTAGACAGAAGTGAATATTTTTCTTCAGAGATTTTCTTAAAACTTTAAAACTTAAAAAGGAGAGCATTGCGAGTGTTCCTCTGCCGTTTTTTGTTTTCGGGATTGCGTTTTTTTATTCAAACCCTTCCCCTAGGTGCTTGGGCGTGTGAGTGTGTGTGTCAGGAAAATGGCCGAAGGCCATAAAGCTATTTTTGAAAGTGCACTGGGTGTGGCCATCAGCTTTCCCCAGCTGATGGCCACAACTAGTGCGTTATATGCCTGGGGGTTGCCCATTTGTCTTCAGACTGCCAGATTTGCGCAGCCTTCAACCCCTGGGCTGTGACTGAAGGAACAGGCTTCCCCCGGAGGAGGCCTCTTCCTCCTCTCCCTCTAAGGTACAGGCTACCCAGGTAGCTTCAGCACCCCTGATTCCCTCAACTCAGGCTGGGACTCAACCTCCCACTACTGCCTTGAGTACGAAGGAAGTTCAGTCTTCTCCTTCTAGGGATAAGCACAGGGAGAAACACAGACACAAGAGGCGAGCCGAGCCTCATCCCTCGGCTCCGCCTTCAAAAATTGTTAAATCGCCCCCGAGGGTGTCCGGACCTTCTCCTTCTCGGCTCCGATCTCCTTCCTTCTCACCGGAGCCGGAGGAGGAGCTCCTATCACCCTCTAGGTCATCGAGGCGGCCCTCCAGGCCCGCCTCTACGACCTCCTCTAGATCTACTAGGTCTCTCTCCGACGCCGTTATGGATAGGATGATGCGCCGGTTTTTGCAGACCCAAATGCAGATGGGGGTGCTCCTGCCCCCCCCTCCACAGGGGGAGGAGTGCAGCTTCAATATTTGCCCTGATTTCTCCTTCTTCAACCCAGATCCGGGTTTTGGAGTCTTCGGATCCAGGCCCTTTCGGAGCCGGGGTTTTATCGGCGCCGGTGGCCCAAGCCTTCTCGACGCCGGCCATACCCTTGAGTATCTCGGATCCGAGCTCTCGGGGCCGTGGGCTGGGCGTCAGATCTGTGGGAGCGGGTGCATCTTTCAGATCCGATGGCTTCGGCTCCGACCCCGATCCCTATCTCGGAGCCGAGGAGACTGCTTTCGGGGCCGGAAGAGAGTAGTTCTCCCTCGGCCTTTGAGATAGTGGAGAGGGTACTGTCGAGGTCTTCCAGGTCCCCGACTCGGGCTTTGGATCCCTCCACACCCCCAGTGCATACGGGTCTAACTTCCATCATCCTTCCATCGGGACAGCCTGCTCAGACCCTCCAGTTGGTTCCCTTGGAGGAACAAGAGGCCGTTGATGAGCCCTCTTCTGATAGTCCCACAGAGTAGGTGCCTCGTAAACGGACGTGTAAAAGGAGGCACATGGACTCCCCCGAGTCCGTCACCACAGATACGGACTTAGAGGAAAGGGAAGGTTCCCCAAAGTCACCCCCCAAGGATGTCTCCTTTGGAGACATCATGGAAATGTTGCGTATTAGGGGGGGTGGTCTGCCCAAAAACCTTCCTCGGATGAGTCCGTATTTCTGGAGGCGTTTGAAGCGGGCCCATCTACCTCCTGGGTGTCCCCACCGGCAGATCCCCTGGTAGATCTCCTGACTACCAGGGCTTGGCAGGAACCCAACACCGTGGAGCCTATCCCACGTCGACTGGATAAATTCGTTAGCCCCCCTTCAGACAGGCAGGCTTGGGCCAAAGGGTCTCCAGTTGATGCCATGTTGGTGGCTGCTGCCACTAAAAGAGAACTCTCCCAGGAGAGCTCCACGGTCCACCCGCCGGACAAGGAGTCCCGGGCGCTGGACAGTATAGGGAAGTGGACCTTTGCTTCAGCAACCTTCTCCGTGAGGGCGCTGAATTATATGGTGCATATCATCAGGCTGCAACGGGATTTGTTCAAGGAATACGCTGCAGCTCCATGAGTCCATGTCGGTCGAGGACAAAACCGTGTTCTCAACACGCATGGCCACTCCCAAGTCCATTTCAAATACGTCCATGCGGCTGCTGTCTTATGCTATGGAGGGAGCCGCAAGGGCCAGCAGAGCAGGTGTTGTCTTGAGACGTCACGCCTGGCTCCATCTTTGTAATTTTGCTGAACCTTTCAAGGCGTCCTTCGCGAACGCACCCTTTGACGGCTCTTCACTTTTTGGCAAGACCGTACGCGATACACTAGTCCAAAGCGAGAAGGACGGGAAGACGCTGTCTGCCGTCGGAGTCCGCTTCTCGAGCCCCCAACGTTCCTTTTCAAAGAATCAGAGGGGGCAAAAGAAGCTGTCATTCCGCAAGTCTCAGCAATCCTATCCAGCTTCGGACTCCGCGCCCTCCAGAAGCAGAGGAGGGCCGGGTGGCCGCCGGCCCAGAGGCAGAGGGGGACCGCGTAACTTCGGGTCTAGGGAGCCTTTTTCCAAGAGATCCGCACAGCAGCCGTGAGGGCTTACCAGACTGTCCAGCTCTGGAGACAGTCGGGGGGCGTTTACCGAAGCACCTGTCAATATGGGAGTCCATCACGAACGATCGATGGGTGCTCTGAATTATATCCAGAGGCTACAAAATTCCCTTCCTATTTCATCCTCCCTCAGGTGGTCGCCTCCCCGATGTCCCACCCAATCAAAGAGAGGCGGCGACCATAGAGATTTCAAATTTGTTAGAAAAAAGAGCCATCCAGCGGGTCCCCCCCAGACCAATCCGGATTGGGCTACTACTCAAGGTTCTTTTTAGTGCCAAAAAAGATGGGGGACCTCAGGCCCATTCTAGACTTGTCCGCCCTGAACATGTTTGTCCCCAAAGAAAAATTCCGGATGGTCACTCTACAATCTATTCTCCCCTTAATGCAGGAGAATGACTGGATGCGCTGTATAGACCTCAAGGATGCGTACTACCACATTCTAATGGACAGACGGTCCAGGAGGTTCCTCCGCTTCCGGCTAGGGGCCAGTCATTACCAGTTCAGGGTCCTTTTGTTCGGACTCACCTCAGCCCCCAGGGTGTTCACCAAAGTCATGGCAGTGGTTGTGGCCCACCTGAGGCTTCAGGGCATAAGGGTCTTTTCCGTACCTAGACGACTGGCTCCTCACAGCAACCAACAGGCATCAACTTTGTACCACGAGAGACTATGCGCTGTCTCTTGCCGACAGCTTGGGCATCTCAGTCAACCGAAGTCTTTTCTTCATCCTGTGCAAGCATTAGATTTCATAGGAGCCAGGCTAGATTCCCGATCTTCTCGGGCCTTCTTGACCTCGGACAGGCTGTCCAGCCTCTCACTCCAGGTTTTAGCTCTTCTTCGCACCAAAGCTCCGCCGGTGGAGTTAGTCCTGAGGGTACTAGGCTCGATGGCAGCAGCTATCGGCCTCTCTCTCCATGCTCGCCTAAGAATGTGTATATTGCAGTGGACACTCCAAGTTCAATGGTCACTGTTACTCCACCCATTGAACACTCCTATCCCCCTGAGCAGAGTTTGCAGGGAATCCCTCCTTTGGTGGCTTCACTCCCCAGAACTCAGGCAAGGGAGACCCTTTGTGATCCCCCCAGGTCACGTTAAACACGGATGCTTCTCGCCTAGGGTGGGGGGGGCATTGTTTGGGCAGAAACGTCCAAGGTACGTGGACCTTGGCGGAGACCACTTTGCACATAAATGTTCTGGAGATGAGGGCGGTGCTTCTAGCATTGCAGGCTCTCCAAGACCTTCTACCTCTAGGAACGATTGCAATACAGACGGACAATATGTCAGTGGTCTGGTATATAAACAAACAAGGGGGAACCAGATCCTATCCTCTTTGTCAAGAAGCCATGAGAGTTTGGGAATGGGCGATATCCACCAACTGCTTTCTGATAGCAACGCACATTCTGGGACAATCCAACATTCTGGCGGACAAATTGAGTCGAGTAATTCTCAGTCCTTACGAGTGGTCTCTCAATCCGAAAGTTGCGAAGGAAATTTTCCACAAGTGGGGTTGGCCTCGCTGCGATCTTTTTGCTTCTCCCCAAAACACAAAATGCAGTGAGTTCTTCGCAATTCTTCCCCCAGAAGGGGAGAGCCCCAGAGACGCTCTGATTCATGCTTGGCCTCCCGGTCTACTCTATGCTTACCCCCTGCTTCCACTCATGGTGAAGTTCATTCAGAAAGCCGCACGGTTGGGGAGCAAGATTATCCTCATAGCCCCATTCTGGCCTCATCAAATCTGGTTTCCATACCTACGGTCTCACAGTCTCTCCTCCCCTTTAATCCTGGATCCCATTCCAGATCTGATATCGCACCCAACGGGGTGCCCAACACCGAACCTGGTAAACCTCAAGCTCGCGGCTTGGTTGATCCAGTTCCACTAATGGCAAGGACTCCCGGTATCTCATCACCAGTGAAAACTGTCCTGGTAGCGGCTCATAAACCGTCCACCAAGAAAATCTATAATAGTAAGTGGAAATGATTTTCTATCTGGGCTAACAGCCAAGGTCTCAACCCTTTTACTGTTCTCATTCCTACAGTCTTGGATTTTTTGTCCATGATTTTTGAACAAGGGGCCAGTGCATCAACGGTTAAAGTACAGTTGGCAGCAATATCCCATTTTCATGTGGGAGACGGATTAGGATCTCTAGCATCTACAAAATTGTGTAAGACATTCTTGCGTGGCGTTTTCCTTCTCAAGCCACTAGTGAAATACGTGACTCCCACTTGGGACTTAACCTTTGTTCTGCAAGCCTTAACGAAACCTCCTTTTGAACCTGCAGCTTCTGTACCCCTTAAATTTCTGTCCTGGAAAACAGCATTCTTGGTAGCCATAACTTCTGCTAAAAGGGTTTCAGAGCTCCAAGCTTTGTGCATGAAACCTCCCTATCTTATTTTCCACAATGACAGAGTGTCTCTCAGGACTAACCTGTCTTTCTTACCAAAAGTGGCATCTGTGGCAAATATCAATCAGACTATCAATCTGCCAGTGTTTTTCAAAAATTTTCAAAATAAGGGAGAATACATGTTGCATACACTAGACGTACATAGACAGTTGCGTTTTTACCTGCACAGGACCAAAGATGTTCATAAGGCTGATCAACTCTTTGTGTCATTTGCTCCTTCATTCATGGGAAAACCTATATCCAAAGTGACACTGGCTAATTGGATTTGTCAATGTATTTCTCAGGCTTATAAGGCATCAGGCAAAACAACCCCATTCAAAATTCGTGCACATTCCACAAGGTCCATCGCAACTTCTGCATCCTTCTGGTCCAGGATGCCGTTGGACGACATATGTTCAGCAGCCACTTGGTCTTCTGCTCATACGTTTATTTCTCATTATAAGCTGGACATGATATCTAGAAGCAGGGCGTCCTTTGGCTCCGCGGTGCTTCGGAATATCCTCCCATAGACCACCCAGGTTTCTTTGTTTAGGTAGCTGGGGACTCTATCCCACAGGTTGCAGAACAAATGAAGTAACTACTTCAGATTTATAAGTTATGTACTCACCATAACGTTCCATCTGAGTAGGTACTTCATTTGTCTGCAACCATCCCCCCCTGCCATCCCCCTAACCTATATCGGGTTTCTAGGATCTTTATGATTCTTGAGAATATCTGAACCTGTTTATTACAGGTTTTTTCAGGTGATGCAGAAAAACCGATCTGAGGTAGTGTGGTGGTGACAGGGGATTGTGGGTAGAGGGGAGGAGCTAGGAGCTCGGATCTTGAAGCTTGGAAAGCTGCCGGTCGGATCAGAGACCCACAGGTTGCAGACAAATGAAGTACCTACTGAGATGGAACGTTATGGTGAGTACATAACTTCTAATTACAAGAGTTAATGCATTCCGCAAGTCAAGTAACTAAGCACACCTTACAATGTGGTTTTCACGCCCTAAAAGCATCTTGCAGGGCAGCAGTCACTGGTTCCGTCTTAGAAGGCATGCTTGGCTTAATGAGCAGCCCTTGCCAGACCATGTCAAATCCAAATTATTGGATGCACCCTTGCACAAACACAACTTATTTGGCACCAAGGCAGAAGAGGTCTTAAAAAAGATGGAAGAAAAAGCTAAATCTATGCAGACAGTTAAAGACTTCTTACAAGTTCAGCCACCGAGATTCAGTAGGCATTGCCCCTCCAAGCACTGGTCCTTTCCTGCCCCCTCCAGGTCAGCTCAGCCTAGACCGAGGGGAAGCAGGCCCCCCAGGCAACAGCCCCAGGGAATGCAGAGATCTAAGCAATGGAGTTCCTCCTCTTCAAAACCAGGGAGTACAAACCCACCACCTTATGGTAAGACCTCACAATGACTTTACACTTCCACCCCTTCCCTTTGCCCACCTGCTCTTGCCCCTAGGAGTAAAACTCTCCTTCCATGCAAGCAACTGGGCCACCATTACCAATGACCGCCGGGTCCTGTCCTCAACATAGTGTCCCAGGGATACAAATTTTATTTCCACACACTGCCAAGCCCAAAAGGGTTCCCAGATCTTCCCCCAAACCAGTGGGCAGAGTCCAAAAAGCAAGTCCTTTCCTTGCTCTCTGTGAGGGCAATAGAGCATGTTCCTGCAGAACAGATAGGCCAAGGTTTCTACTCCAGACTCTTCCTGGTACCCAGAAAAGAGGGCACATGGCGCCTCATCCTCGATCTATCCATTCTAAACACCTTTCTGGTGATACCAAAATTCAAAATGCTCACCCCACCCTCCAGCAACTTCTACCTATGATTTCCAAGGATGCTTGATTAGCCACCCTAGACCTAAAAGAGGCCTACCTACACATCCCAATCAGGGAATCACTCAGGAAATATACGTTTTAGGGCAGGATCACTGCACTTTCAGTTCTCTGCGCTTCCCTTTGGCTTATCCACTGCTCCCAGAGTTTTCACAAAATGTCTGGCTGCCACCATTGCTCTTTGCAGACAAAGAAATATTCAAATTTACCCATACTTAGATGACTGCCTGATTCAGGCAGTCAGGAAAAGCTGCTAAATCACCTGACCTTTGTAAAGGACCTACTGACCTCCTTGGGGTATACTATCAACGAAAAGAAATCCAAAGTTGTACCCACACAAAAAATTGTATTCCTGGGAGCAAGCCCTTGACACAGCATCCCAGATGGCATTCCTTACACCAGAAAAACAATCCTACCTGACAGCCTACTTCTCTCAACTAGCCACCAGGACCCAGATGTTCATCGTGCATACAGCTGCAGTCATAACAGATGGGTTCTCCTGCCATCAGGCGGGTCCTCGGTCGGCCGAATTCCAAAGTCTAGGTCCGGCGTCGCTTCTTCCCTGACGTCAGTGCGACAGGGGTATAAAAGAACCAGCCGACGCTATTTTCTTCAGTCTTTCTTGCCGCGCGGTGCCCGAAGCAGAAGCAGTTCGCAAGTGCCAGTCGGCCAGCTCCTGAAATTAAGAAAATTTTGCAACCAAAGTCTTCTTGAAAGCTAAGTACCCCGTTGGGGAAACTTTTCTTGTCTCAGACTGATGTCAGACAAAGTTAATAATTGTATTTCATGTGGGAAGCAAATACTGCATAAGGATTTCCATTCCCTCTGTATTCCTTGTTTAGGCCCAGACCACGACGTCTCGGTTTGTCACTTTTGTGCTTCATTCAACAAGCGCACCATTAAGCGTCGGGCGGAGTTCGCCCAGCATTATTTTGGCAAAACATTTAACTGTATTATGTCGTCGGATACTCCGACTCCAGTTTTGTCTAAAAAGCGCAAAGATAAGGACCGACATACGAGGTCCGCGGCCTCTACCAACACCACGCCAAAGCCGACTGCACGTGGCCCGGTTCTCAGCAAGGCGCCTACGCAGCCCCTGACTATCGACAACACTTCATTGGCAGTGTCTCCTGTGCCCGAGGTCACAGGCTCCTCGGCCCACACCCCGACTACAGATACCAAAGCCACTCTTGGAGGTGAATCTCAAACTGTGGACAGGTCTACCTCCTCTCAAAGTGTCTTCAGACCTTCCTCTTCTTTTTCCATCAAGGCTTTCACTAAGTCTAAAGCAGCCATGCATTCTAAGAGGCAAGCTACACAGGGCCCATCTCCAGGCCCCATGCCTAAAAAACAGATGCTTAAAATGGCTGAGGATTTAATTACTCTTATCAGGGGTTCTCAACCCCCCCCCCGGACAAAAGGCCCAGAGTGGAGGAAGAATTCCCCTCCTCTGATCAGGGCTCCATTATATCAGAGCTCTCTGATAAACAGGAACATTCTTACTCCCCTTTTGAAGACTCTGATGCAGAGGAGTCCATTCCATCTGTATCCCCCCCAGAGGATTACTCATTTGGGGAAACTTTGCATACCTTAAGGGAACACTTCCACTGGGAAGGCCAAGATTATTCAGATTCCAAGAAAAGGCTTAAGGAATTTCTCTTGCTACCTCAGCACAGGCCTCTGGCTATACCTCCTGTCTTGGACATACCAGATGATGTGTACTCGGAGGCTTGCCTTAACCCGGATTCTCTACCTCCAGCCCCAGTCAAGCCTGACAGGTACTACAGGGTCCCTGACTCACAACAATTTCTATACAAAAGCCATGCTGCTGACCCAGAAACCATCTCACAGGGCCCCAAGGGAATTAAGGCCTCCACTGCTAAAAATCCATTACCTTCCGAGAGAGATTCCAGATCCTTAGAAAGGTGGGGAAAAAAGGTATATACCTCGGCCACCTTAACCGTGAGGGCATTAAACTGTCAGTTCCATATGCTAAAGTACCAACAGTTTTTGTTATCACAATTGAGAAGTAAAATGTCACAACCTGAACAACCAGACTTGAAGGAGTTGCAGGATTTGATGCACAGTGCAGAACAAGTGGGTAAAAACATACCTTACAATGTGGTTTTGATGCTCTAGAGGCCTCATGTAGAGCTGCGGTTACAGGATCAGTCATACGTAGACATGCCTGGCTCAAGGAACAAACCTTACCAGATCATGTCAAAGTTAAATTACTAGATGCCCCTCTACAAAAGGATGTATTATTTGGTGCTAATGCTGAGGAGGTATTAAGGAAAATGGAGGAAAAGGCTAAATCAATGCAAACAGTGAAAGATTTTCTACAGGTACAACCCCCACGTTTCAGTAAAAATTGGCCTTCCAAAAATTGGTCCTTTCCAGCCACGGACAGACCCCAAAGAGGTAGATACAGGTGCCCGAGGGG
Organism: Protopterus annectens; assembly: GCF_019279795.1. Taxonomy (NCBI): domain Eukaryota; kingdom Metazoa; phylum Chordata; order Ceratodontiformes; family Protopteridae; genus Protopterus; species Protopterus annectens. The sequence continues at coordinate 759,280,973 of NC_056735.1, read as the reverse complement.
CACATGGCAATCCCAAGGATCGTTTAGAGGCAGACAATGGCAAGCTCCTATACAAAGAGGTGGTGAGGATAACTCGCAAACATTCAGAAAGCAAGCCCAATGACTTTCCCCTTTGCATGCCAAGCAAGACTCAAATGGCAGCACCCTTAGGTGGAAAACTGGCATTATTTTCAAAAAATTGGCATATTGTCACAAAAGACAAATGGATCCTGGACATTATAAACAGAGGCTACAGATTCCATTTTCACACCCTTCCAAAAATGAGAGGCATGCCAAACCTGCCGCACAATCAAAGGGCAGAGGCACAAAGACAAATTTCAGATCTCTTAGACATGAAAGCTATTCAAGAGGTACCTACTACATACGAACAAGGTCAAGGTTTTTATTCCAGACTATTCCTGGTACCAAGGAAGGGAAAAGATTGGAGACCTATTTTGGACTTATCCATCCTAAACACATTTCTACTCGTACCAAAATTCAAGATGCTCACTCTACAGCAGCTTCTTCCCATGCTGGGCAAGGAGTCTTGGCTGGTAACATTGGACCTCAAGGAGGCATACCTGCATGTCCCAATCAGACAAAAATTGCAGAAGATACCTCAGATTTCTTGCAGGTTCAACCCATTATCAATTCTCTGCATTGCCCTTTGGCTTATCTACTGCGCCTAGAGTATTCACGAAATGCCTGGCATCAGTAATTGCCTACTGCAGACTTCAAGGGATACAAATATACCCACATTTGGACGACTGCCTGATCCAAGCGGACAGCAAGCACATTCTTCTGAAACATCTGGCTTATGTAATAATGTTGTTGAATTTTCTGGGATACACAGTCAACAAAAAGAAATCAAGGCTAATACCCTCTCGGAAAATAATTTTCCTGGGTGCCAACTTGGACACAAATACCCAGATGGCCTACCTCACGCCAGAAAAGCAGGGGCAGCTAACTCAGTACTTCAGAACACTAGCAAATTGCATCAGGCTGACTGCAAGGAAAATCCTGCAGGCTCTGGGATTCATGGCATCTTGCATCTTACTAATCCCATGTGCAAAGCTGCATATGAGGAAACTTCAATGGTACCTGAAAAAACTATGGTCGCAACACAGCCACAGTTTGGAAACAATAATACCACTAATTCCATGTCTTCAAAAGGAATTTCTGTGGTGGGCTCAAGCATGCCAAACAAACACAGGTCTCCCATTCAACAAGCCTCAAGCAAATCAAGTCATCACAACAGACTCCTCGGACTAAGCCTGGGGGGCGCACATGACAGATCGGTGCATTCAGGGCAAATGGTCCCAAAAAGAAAAGCACCTTCACATCAATCAAAAGGAGATGCTAGCAGTAATAAATGCTATTATAGCTTTCAAAGATCTTCTGCAACCAGGTCAACTATTGATAAGAACGGACAACACCACAGTAATGTGGTACATAAACAAACAGGGAGGAACCCATTCTTACCCCCTATACAGACTGGCCATGTCACTTTGGAACATGGCCCTGGACTTACAAATCGAACTACAAGCACAGTACTTGCCAGGCAAGGAAAACACGCTGGCAGACAACCTAAGCAGAAATATGACAGATCCACACGAATGGAAGTTGCATCCTCAAGTTTTTACAGAGATAATTCAAGCATGGGGAAGGCCAGACATAGATCTCTTTGCCTCCCACAAAAATCACCAATTGACAAAATTCTGCTCAAGGATTTTTCATCCAAAGGCCTGGAGAGTGGACGCTCTCTCTTTCAGTTGGACATCAATGACAGTTTATGCCTTCCCACCTCTTCCTCTGCTGCCCAAGGTTTTATTAAAAACCAGAGCAGACAGACCAAAGATGATTCTCATTGCTCCAGACTGGCCAAGACAACACTGGTACCCACTCCTGAGGAGCATGACGCATTCCCCACCATGGACCCTGCCTCTAATGCCTCTTCTTCTGACTCAGCACAGCTTCAAAACTCATCACAGTCAGCTAAAAACACTCAATCTAGCCGCATGGAAGATTCCTTAGCATCACAACAGACCCTACTCTCCAAGGAGGTGCAGGATGTCATTTTGGAGGCCAGAAGGCCGTCTACTAGAAAAGCTTACTCAGCAAAATGGAAACGGTTTTGTGTCTGGAATGAGAAAAAGGGACAGGATCCTGGAAAACTGAACTTACCTCAAATATTACAGTATCTAGCTGAGCTGCTAAGCAGTGGACTTTCATTCTCCTCCATCAAAATCCATGCCTCAGCCATTTCTGCAGAATACAACACTGATCCACCCTTATTCTCTCACCCCCTCTTAAGACAGTTCCTCAGAGGAGCTAAGAATCGAAAACCCCCAAGGAAACAACCAATACCTGCTTGGGATCTCAATTTCATTCTAGAAAAACTGACCTTGCCTCCTTTTGAGCCAGCTGCCTCATCAGATTTGCAATATTTGTCCTGGAAAACAGCTTTCCTTCTGGCTATTACCTCAGCTCGTAGGGTATCGGAACTACAAGCTCTCATGGCTGTGCAGCCTTTTATCATCTTCCATCAGGACAGAGTTTCCTTACGAACCAACCCGTCCTTTATGCCAAAAGTGGTATCCAGGGTAGCTTTGAATCAGGCTATACACTTACCTACCTTTTATCCTAATCCTCAAAACAAAGGGGAGAGATTATTAAATTCCTTGGACATCCACAGACAACTGCGTTATTATTTGGACAGAACAAAGCCTTTCAGAAAATCAGAACAGCTCTTTGCTATAGGAGCTCAAGGAAAGCCAATTTCCAAACAGACAATCTCAAAATGGATAGCCCACTGCATACGCTTTTGCTATTCTTTTCATGGCAAAACTGTACCTACAGGCATCAGATCTCACTCCACAAGGGCCACGGCTACCTCTGCAGCTTTTCTCAGAGGAGTTCCTACCAAAGATATTTTGGAAGCAGCCACTTGGAGTTCTGTGCATACCTTCTCCAAGCACTACCACCTTCCACTATACTCCAAATCTAGAGCGGGCTTTGTCACTGCAGTCTTGCAGGGCATTCTGGCTCCTCCTAGGTCCACCTAGTGGCTACCACCCCTTTCTTAGCTTTGGGATTCTCCCCATCTGTTATGACTGCAGCTGTATGCACGATGAACATAGTACAGTTTTGTACCTACCATAAATGTAGATGTTCGAGTGCTAATACAGCTGAAGTCCAGGTTCCCCCCCCCTCCTTCCCCTCTTGGGACAGGCCTATTGGCTAACATCTCCTCATGCAACCTGATTGGGGTATTCATTCTTGATGTATTTGCTTGCACTACTGTATTTTGATTATATGGCATTGCTTTATTACACAAATTTATGTATTGCCTTCCTTCTGGGGGCACCTGACATCTGGGGCAAGAAAAACTGAAGAAAATGGTGTTGGCTGGTTCTTTTATACCCCTGTCGCACTGACGTCAGGGAAGAAGCGACGACAACCGACGCCGGACCTAGACTTTGGAATTCGGCCGACCGAGGACCTGCCTGACGGCAGGAGAACCCATCTGTTATGACTGCAGCTGTATTAGCACTCGAACATCTACATTTATGGTAGGTACAAAACTGTACTTTATCTGCAAGGAAAATTCTGCAAGCTCTAGGGTTCATAGCTTATTGCATTCTACTCATTCCATATGCCAGACTGCATATGAGGAAACTACAATGGAACCTAAAAAACCTTTGGTGTCGGCACTCTCAAGACCTGGAAACTCTTATGCCAATGATACATTGTCTAAGGAAAGATTTTCTTTGATGGGCAGCAGCATGCTACCACAACATGGGACTTCCCTTCTCACAACCCCACGCTGCCCAGACCCTCACCCCGGATGCATCAGACTATGCCTGGGGTACACACCTGGACGGCAGGTGCATTCAGGGCCAGTGGAGCCCAAATCAAATACATCTGCACATCAACCAAAAAGAGATGTTAGCTGTTCAGCATGCCCTGACAGCTTTTAGACCTCTACTCTCCTTGGAGCCTCTGCTGATCAAAACAGACAACACCATGGTAATGTGGTATATTTCAGCAGAGTACCACCTCTTTTCTCACACCCTCTCATCAAACAGTTCCTAATAGGGGCTGACAACTTGAGGCCACCTAGAAAAGCTGCTACCCCAGCTTGGGACCTAAACTTGTGTTGGTAAAGCTCACCCTGCCCCCCCTTTGAACCTGCAGCTTCAGCAGAGTTAAAATTTCTCTCTTGGAAGACAGCCTTGCTTCTGGCCATCACTTCAGCTAGAAGAGTATCAGAGCTACAAGCACATATGGCAGTAGAGCCTTTCATCATTTTCCATGCTGGCAGTGTCTCCCTCAGGCTAACCCATACTTCATGCCAAAAGTGGTGTCCAGTTTGGCTCTCAACCATTCCATTCATTTGTCCACCTTTTTCCCTAACCCACAAAACATGGGGGGAAGGTTTCTGCACTCTCTAGATGTGCACAGACAGCTCAGGTTCTACTTAGACAGGACTAAATCTTTTAGAAAAACTGATCAATTGCTAGTCAGCTTCACTGCAGGAGCAGAGGGCAAGGCCATATCCAAACAAACAATTTCTAATGAATAGCACACTGCATGCATTTCTGTTACAAACAGCATGGGAAACCTCCTGCCAAGGGGGTCAGGACACATTCCACCAGAGCAACCTCCACCTCTGCAGCTTCCCTCAGAGGGGTCCCCACCAGGGGCATCCTGGAGGCTGCAACATGGACATCTGTTCATACCTTCACCAAGCATTACCACTTGCCTATCTTCTCCAAAGTCATGGCAGACTTTGCCACCACAGTCTTGCAGGGCATCCTAGCCAGCCCCCAGTCTTCTTGACTGCCTCTATCCTTTTCTCTAGCTTTGGGAATCAGCCCAAAAGTGATGACTGCAACAGTGAAACACGAAGAACATAGTACAGTTGTGGACACTTACTATAACTGTAGATATTCGAGTGTATTCACTGTTTCAGTCCTAGTTTCCCTCCCTCTACCCCCCTTGTCTTCTCTCACTCTCTCTCCTTACAAGGAATTTTTGGTATTTACTTTCTACTGGTGGTGTTCTTCCACCATAACCAAGCTCCCTATTGGGGGTTCCTGACAGTTAGGGCAAGAAAAACTAATGCAATGGTGTCGACTGTCTGTTTTTATACTAGTGACGACCTGACGTCAGTCCTGCAGCGACAGCATCTGACACAGAAATACTAAGCCTTTGGTATTCTGGCCGACTGAGGGCTGCCCTGGCACGGATAACCCATATGTGATGACTGCAACAGTGAATACACTTGAACATCTACATTTATGGTAAGTGTACACAACTGTACTTTCTGCCTTCTTTTGGAAATGGCCAAGAGCAATTACCACAGGCTTTCTAAAAGAATAGATCTACTCACACAAGATCAGTAGTGTATGATGCACCTCGACCCCAGTCAACTTCAACTTGCTGCCTAAACAATAGGGTCTTAATTCCCATTATTTGCATGTGTACTGAGGACATGCAGCAGGTACTAACAGAGGCAAGAAAGCTTGCTCCTAGAAAATCATTCATTAACAAATGGAAAAGGTTTTCTAGTTGTTGCCAGCAGCACAATCAGCACCTTTTCAGGGCTGTTTGTTCTCTGGCTTTACATTATTTGTGAGTTACTATCTGATAGCCATTCTTACTCCTTCATCAAAGTTAATGTATTGACCATTTCAGCATGCCTGCCCATGAATCCTCCTCTTTCTCATGTCAAAGTGTATTTGAAAGTGGTTTATCATGAGGCCTCCAAAGCAACTGGTGACCCCTGCTTGGGATCTTAATTTTGTGTTAGAGAAGCTAACACTTGCTGTGTTTGAGCCAGCTAATCTGGCTGAATTTGAGGTTCTTAATGTGGAAAACTGTTTTACTGATTGCTGTAACCTCTGCAAGAAGAGTATCTGAGTTGCAAGCTCTTATGGTGAGTCAACCCTATCTCAAAACAAGGTTTCTTTGAGAAATAATCTTTCTGTTATACCTAAAGTGATATACAAGTTTCCATCTCCTTGTTTTCTTTCCTGAACCTAAAAATGAGCGAGAAAGGATACTTCATATCTTAGATGTCCACAGACCATTCAGACATTATCTTGAAAGAACTAAATCTTTCAGATCATTGGATCAGTTGTTAATGTCTTGTGAAAGTAAGATGGGACAATCTGTGAGAAAACAGACTATTTCCAAATGGTTTTCTCAGGATATTACCTTCTGTTATGCTCATTACAAAATTATTCCAGGCAGGGTCAGGGTCCACCCTACCAGGGCCTTGACATTGTATATGGCTTTTTGGAATGGGTTAGGTATTAGAAGTAATGTAGAAGCAACACATTGCTCCCCTATACATAGGTTTACAGGGCATTACAAGCTTGATTCCTTCTCTAGGTCTGGATTAGGCTTTGCTAGAAGCATTCTACAGAGGTTCTTGGATTCTTCCCCTCCCACCTCCTTAGTATACTAAGTTAAGGTAATTTACCCTTGTAACTAAGGCTATAGCAGCAGTGATCAATATGATGAATGTAGTACAGTTGTGTAAGTAAACTTACCTTAACAGTTGATTTTTGAAGGATCACTGCTGCAGTAGAAGTTACCTCCTTCCATTCCCCCTTGTTTTTTTTTTGGTGTGTTGTTTATGCCAGGGTATGAATATTTTTTTTTCTTGCATTGTCAGTTCAGGGTTCAGCCTTCTTCTGTCTGTTGGCATGACAGTTGTGAAGGGCTTGGTGCCCATACCCATCTTTTTAGTTAATTCAGCTTGACCTGACTAATGGTTTGGTTATGGAAGGTGCCCTGCAGCTTTTGAAGCTGGCCAGCTATTATTTCCTTGGCAGGATACAAGGTCACTGCAGCAGTGATCATTTGAATATCTACTGTTATGGTAAGTTTACTTATACAGCGGTGTACTATTTACAGGCTCTCAAGTGTAAGTCCATGTTAATTGTGTTTCCATTTCAAGAGTGTTACTCGGGACTAATTCTTCTTTCCTAAAGTGGTGTGAGCAGTCTCTCCTAACCACATCTTTCAACTGCCTGTCTTTTATGCAGATTTCCACAGGGATTGAGAAAACTTGAACTGCTGTATATACGAAGACAATGCGCATCATGTTAGGGGAACTGAATAAACCAGGAAGATTAATAAACTGTTAATTTCTTTCATGATAGGGGAAACAGTTCTGCTTGTCAGTATTTAGACCTTATGTATATTATTATCTTGTAGCGTTTTTACTATAACAGATATATTAAATCTTTACAAGGCACTAGGTTAGCAGCAAAATTAGCACTATATTTCCGAAATGTTTCTTTTCAAGACATTTTAAAGCTGCCACATGGTCTACTTTGCTCACATTCACTGGACACCACTGGCTGGATGGGGCATTTTCAAGGGGTAGGATAAGATTTAGCATAACTAGGCTAAAAGTGATCCAGTAACTTTGCTTGACCCTTGAGTATTGTAGAAGAATCTATCAAGATGTTATGTTCTACTGTTACAGTGACCCTTCCTGAAGAAGAAAATGCAGTTTTATGTAGGAATACTTAATAACACAAAACATTTGAGGAAGGGTTAATGAAACAATGGTGCTATCTTCCCTCCAGTTTATGCATAGTTATTTATACTTTTTTATGGTTTATTTTATGGTTATTTGCTGTTTAGCATACTAGTATGTTCTTTAATTTTTAGGGCAGCAGCTTGCCACATTCACAGTAGACTATGGGATAAAGTGACTTGATGTAGAGGAGATGTTTGCAAGTAACTGTGGTTGCAGGTAAATGCCTTGTGCACCTAAAGGCCTTCATGGTGAAGGTTGTAGTGCTGGTGAAATGCTGACCTGGTTAAATCTGAAGGTGTGACAGGTCAAAGTCAAGTCAAATCAAAGAAAACTTTATTGTCATTCAGAACTACACAGCAGTGTAGCTGAACTAAATTACAGTGCTGCATTCTCAATGTAGGAAACAGTTGCACATATAGACAGAGAAAAATTAATAAAATATCACAGTAGAGTTTTATTAGGTAGCAATTTGTAAGCAAAGTAGAACAGCAGTGACTCACAACCATCCCGGAACAGGAGACGAGGAAAAATATGAAGGTAATATTGTGAAAGTAAAATTGAAACAATAGCAGTATATCTATTGCACAGTTTGTATATTGCACTTTACAGTCCTTCAGTGTGTAGGTGAGATACCTTATTATTGCACATCCATAAAATAAGCCCTAGATAGGCTAGTTATGTAACAGACGGCATGGTTCATTTTTCCCAAGAGTTCAACAGTCTGATGGAGAGAGGAAAGAAATCTTTTTTTAGTCTGGTGGTCTCACAATGCAGGCTTCTGTATCTCCTGCCTGAGGACAGGCGAGTGTACAGACCATTGGCAGGATACGTTTTTGGCCCTGTCGATGCACCAGACTTTGTGTAGATCCTCCAAAGGTGTAAGGGAGGTGCAAATGATTCTTTCTGCCGACCTTACAACTCTGTTGAGAGCCTTCCGATTCTGATTGTTACAGCTCCCATACCAGACTGCAATGCTGTTGGTCAGGACACTTTCAGTGGTGCCCCTATAAAAGGTCTGAAGTATGGAGCTTGGTAATTTACCTTTCCTAAGTTTCCTTAGAAAGTGTAAGCATTGCTCAGCCTTTTTGACTGTGCTGGATACATGGACTGACCAGGATAAGTTCTCCGTAATATGAACACCCAAGAACTTTGTAATCTTGACCCTTTGTAATCTTGACCCTTTCCACAGTCATCACTTTCATCACTAGAGGTTTGTGTGGTACTTGAGATCTTCTGATCTCAATTTCTTTCTTTTTTTTTTTAATTTTGATTTGAGACAGGTGTAACCTGAAAATCATAATTTGCTGTTACAGTGACTTTTTGTTGAAAATCTCTTATACAGTAATTATTCTTGCACACAACCTGTACTCTGTAATGTACTGTGTCTGCTTGTGGGGCTCTAAACGCCACTCACCACCATTGCCAGTCTCCCTGTAATTAATGACTTGCATAAGAATGTTCATATGCTCACCAGTCATTTTAAGGAACATTTCCCTCCTAACGATAATAGATGACATCTTGTTACGCAAGTCATGTAAAGAAAAGCAATCAGGAACAAGAGGGTAGGAAAGTTTGAGTTTATACTTTATATAATGGAGGAGTGTGATCAGTTTTGTTTACGTGACCTGCTGGACAGGGTTTAGCTGAAGAAATGTAGGTATGTGGTAAGGGTTAAGAGAATAATGAATCTGATGTTAATCTTCGTTCATTCCTTACTGATGGGTTGTTGGTTCTGTCCCTGGAACCGAGCCGGCCAGTATCAAGCTCACGTCAGCCAAAAGCACTCGAGCCAAGGTCCTACCCAGACTGCTCTGCTCCCTGTTACCTCAGATCTCATTTGCCACGTTGCTGAACAGCCGTTTCAAGCCAGTCTCTCAGCTAATTGACAGTTTATATATTATTACTCTAAATTTTTTTCTCAAATGTTTATTCTAATATTTTCCTACCCTATAGCACACTTTAGACTCTCTCCATTTAGTAATTTCCCTTTATTACTCTTTTTTCATACCTTGTGGTAATTCTCCAATACCGTCATTGGTAAGTTTTCCTTTTCTCTTTTTTACCCTTTTCTTGGATAGCTGTTATTCTTCCTTTTGCTACTGTGCTTCTTCTCCACACCAGCTATGTTGGATAAGAAAAGTTCCGTTGGTTTCAAGCAGTGCAAGGATTGCGGCCGTACATTACTGCTTTCCAATGGCCATGACTTATGTGTCTACTGACTTAATGGCTCCCACTTGACTGTAGATCCTCCGTGTGGGATTTGAAAAAACTTCTGTACTAGTACTCTCAACGAGAGGAAGAATAAGTTAATTTTGAAAGGTCTCCTCAAGTCTCCTTTCTCTGAGGCTGTTTCTGGGTCGGAGAGCTCACTCCCTCCACAAGAGGCTTTCTTCCTCTTCTTCATCAAAGTCACTCCCTTCTTCTCCTTCTGGAGATCGTAGGGGGTCGACTCACAAGAAGGTGAAATAGATTAGTACTCCGGCGCTGCCACCTGTGACCCTGTCGGCTCCTTGTTCGGCACTGCCCCAAATGATCCTGACTACAGGCATGTTTCCTTTATCGATATCTGAACATGAGTTCCCGGTACAGACAACTATGGTTCCGACAGTTCTGTCACAACCCCTAATGGCACCATCATTACAGGTTCAGTCCTCTTCGGCACCGTTGGTGCAGTCCCATTCAGCTCCAAGTATGACTCTTCTGTACACCATGGTGCAGACTTTTTCAGCACTGACATGTACTTTGGTGCAGTCCTTCTCGGCACCGTCCTTATTGCTGGTGCAGGCACTTTCCACTGCGGCACCATACCCTTCGGGGCAGACCTTTGCCTTTACAGTGCAGACACCTTCAACTAATACGGCGCTGACATCTTCGGCACAGACCTTTTCCACACAGTTTTCTTCGGTGCAGACTTCTTCAGTACCGAGCTCTGCACCTATTGAATTAGCAAGGACCAAATATTCCCCTTTATTGGATCCTTTTGCAAGCAGTCAATATAGTCCTTTCCTAGAAAGGCCAGAATCACCATCAGCCTTCTCCATGAGGTCAACCAAGAGTCTTTCTGAGCAGGATGTTTTGCGGTTTGTTGACCAGTTGCTTGTGTCCAGAGGTCTCGCTCAACCATCGAAGTCCACGTTCCCTCATTCAGGTGAGCGTATTTTGCCTCAAACCCCAACGTATACCCCTCCTTTGACTTCCACTCAAGTCTTGAAGCCTATTACTCCGGCAGCAGCTTCCCTCCCTCTGACTCCAATAGTGGATCTCACTATTGATTATGCATCAAACCTCCCTATCTTATTTTCCATAAGGATAGGGTATCACTGAGAACCAGTTCTACCTTTTTACAAAAAGTGGTGTCAGAGCGATCTATCAACCAGTCTGTTGATCTCCCAGTGTTCTTTCCTAACCATTCTGACAAGGGAGAGTATTTCCTGCACTCCTTGGATGTTCATAGGCAAATATGATTTTATCTGGACAGAATAAAATCTACCGATAAATCAGGCTAACTGTTTATGGCTTTTTGTGGACCTAGATGGGGTCGTCCTATATCAAAAGTTACATTGGCTTCCTGGTTGAGAAGTTTTATCAACTTTATCTACAACAAAAACAATCTCACTTTGCCTAATAGAGTCAAAGCACATTTTACAAGATCTATGGCAATTTCAGCAGCTTTCCATGATAAGGCTTCCCTCAATGATATTTGCTCAGCTGCAACTTGGGCCAAACCTCATACCTTTATTCTTCATTACAAATTGGACGTGGCCTCCAGAGGTAGAGCTTCCTTTGGCTCCATGGTGCTCAGGAATGCCCTTCCATGAGGGCCACCCAGGAATACAGGTAGCTGGGGACTCTATCCCATCAGTAAGAAATGAATGAATATTTAATAACATCAGATAAGGAAGTCATGTCTTACCATAACGTTCTCTCTGTGTTGTTGATCTTCGTTCATTCATTACTTCCCACCCTCCATCCCCCTTCCGGAGGTTCTTGGTTGATCTTATGTACTCCTTTCTTGTAGGTCTGATATGACCAGAGGTAGCCTCTACTTTTATCTATCAACTTGCAAACTCGATCTGAGGTAACAGGGAGCAGAGCATTCTGGGTAGGACCTTGGCTTGAGAGTGTTTGGCTGACACAAACTTGATATTGGCCGGCTCGTTTCCGAGGATGTAACCGATAACCTATCAGTAATGAATGAACAAAGATCAACAACACAGATGGAACGTTATGGTAAGACATAACTTCTTTTTTTATTGATGAGCATGAAAAATAGGTTTAAGAACTGAAAGCGGCTTTTAAAATGATATGAAGTAGTAAGGCTTCAGAAAAAAAATCTCAGCTGTGAATCTCAAACAGAAGAGCATCTGATACCTATAGTTATACAGGGCAGCAGAGCTAATATCTGTGAATCAGTGGAATTAGTATCTAATAAGATGATAACAAGCCATGCAATAATAATAAAAAGGACATGCAAGCAATTTAAATGAGGAAGGCAGTATCAAAACAGTAGGGAATTCTATAAAAGATACAAGAGCAGCAGTAAAAGTTAGGAGTAAAAGATGTAGTGTTTAGCATTTTATTATATCCTAGAGTCAAGAGTAGGAAAATGTAGGGCAAAGAACCAATGCTAAGAGGGCAACTTTAGTGAGATAGACAGGTTTAAGGAAACATAAAACAGATTATTCTGATCAAAATTTACTTATAGAAAATATGGCAAGTGAGAAGGAAGACTGTGTATGTAGGCAGAAGATAAAGAAAATAAATAAAATGGGAATAACCATGATGAGGGGAATGATGGTGTTGTAATCATAGGGGTTCTGTGTTAGAGTATTAAAAAGTCTGTATTCCAGATTGCTAGACAAACAGTAGTGGTTAAAACACTGCATGGTGCAAAGACGAGAGACTTAAAAAATGGAATCTTGAGACTGGTTAAATGTTAATAAGTAAATAATGGTATTGAGAGAAATGACGCTTAGCAGGGGCTGAATGAAGTATATGAAATTGCTGAGCATTTCTCAAGGTTGGAAGTTGATACATTTTTATGGAAATATTTCCAGAAGTTGAGTATGGTAAAGCATAAAAAGCAGAAGCTAGTTATTTAAATTGTTTTATTAGAAGGTGTATGTTTGAATCCACAAGTATTAATTTATGCTTGTGGGAATATATAGGATCATAGGAGGTTACTAGGCTTAATGGCCATAGATGAACCAGAAGTAGCAAAAAACAATTAAATCCAAGAGCAATGGCAGAAGATGAAGAAATCAATAAATCAGCACCAAAGCAGATCAAAATAGCGTACAAAAATATTTAATAACTGCTTTCATCTCACGACTTCATCAGAATACAAGTTAGTAATAAAAATTAGCATCTTAAATACAGACTTAATCAATCAATTAGAGCAGAACAATTAAAATTTAAAAGCATAATACTCAATTTCCAAAAAAACTTAATAAATTATGTTCTTTCTTAATACATAATTTTCGATGTTTTAAAAAACATTTAACATTTACTGTCTCATTCAAACCAGGGATCTTGTCAGAATTTAATCTAACCTGCCATAACGTCTCCCTTTGTTCCACATAATTTTTAAAATCACCTGCTCTCTTATCTGATTTACAGACTTCCAACACAGAAAACACAAATTTTTTAAAAAATGAACAATTAATTGAATGTTTATATAAAGCGTTATTCTCATCCTTACATTTAATACTATATATATGTTCCTTAATACGAGTAGCCAAACTGCGTGTAGTCATTCCAACATAGAATGCTGGACAGGCTGTACACATACCTATATACACTACCCCACTGGTATTGCAATCAATAAAACCCGGTACTTTGATAGTTCTGTCACTAGTGGTTACAGAAATATACGGGCCAATTGATATGTAACGACAAATTCTACAACCCTGACAACAAAACATACCTTTCTTGACTGTAATAATATTGTCTGGAATCGAATTATTACATTCCAACATTCTTTTAATGTTATTAGTATTTCTAAAAACAATTCGTGGTTTGTTGCCAACTATTTTTATGATATCACAGTTACCCTGAATCACTCTCCAATTGGTGTTAAGAACAGATATAATACTATTCATATCACCACTCATGTCAAAAGAGCATACTACATCCGATTTGAATCTACTATCATTAGGGTGACTTGTTTGAACCAAATTAATGTTGTGAGAATCATTAAGAATAGCTGGGTAGTGTGTAAGATGTTTATTAAAAATGTCAATACCATCACTAACCAAAACCTGCTCATTATAACCTCTCTCTAGAAACATAGAAACTATAAAATGAAATTCAGGGACTAAATCAATAGTCCTACTAGTCATCCAACAGGCTCGAATGAATTGACCCCTTGGTATATGTAACCACTAGTGACAGAACTATCAAAGTACCGGGTTTTATTGATTGCAATACCAGTGGGGTAGTGTATATAGGTATGTGTACAGCCTGTCCAGCATTCTATGTTGGAATGACTACACGCAGTTTGGCTACTCGTATTAAGGAACATATATATAGTATTAAATGTAAGGATGAGAATAACGCTTTATATAAACATTCAATTAATTGTTCATTTTTTTAAAAATTTGTGTTTTCTGTGTTGGAAGTCTGTAAATCAGATAAGAGAGCAGGTGATTTTAAAAATTATGTGGAACAAAGGGAGACGTTATGGCAGGTTAGATTAAATTCTGACAAGATCCCTGGTTTGAATTAGACAGTAAATGTTAAATGTTTTTTAAAACATCGAAAATTATGTATTAAGAAAGAACATAATTTATTAAGTTTTTTTGGAAATTGAGTATTATGCTTTTAAATTTTAATTGTTCTGCTCTAATTGATTGATTAAGTCTGTATTTAAGATGCTAATTTTTATTACAAACTTGTATTCTGATGAAGTCGTGAGATGAAAGCGGTTATTAAATATTTTTGTACGCTATTTTGATCTGCTTTGGTGCTGATTTATTGATTTCGTCATCTTCTGCCATTGCTCTTGGATTTAATGGCCATAGAGTCTTTTAAGCATAGTGGTTTGAGACTCCGTTTTCCTATTTATGAATACTCACAGACTAGAACGACTTTGGGATATGCCTGTGCCTTAGTGCATCTACAAGCGGACTCTCTCCATAAGGGACATGGGCAACAAGCCAGAGGTCAGTTTGCTATTTCCCATCCATTGGTTCAAGTTGTTTGAACAGGCTTAGGCGTGACTATTTTGCAAGGGATGGCTACCGCCTTACATATACAGCTAATACAATTTTGTGTCATAAATTATGAAAGCTTAAAAAGGACGTTTAGAAGTGGATTTAACAGTATTGTGAGGTGTAATGTCAGTAACGAAAAAGGTAGTTTGACTATACAGTTAAATGCTAGAAGTCCAAATAACAAGTATGATGACTTAAATTTGATATTCATGCAGGAATAGGTGAAGATTGGAATAACAGAAGTATGGTTTAATAATGCTTTTCTTGCTTTAAAGTTCTTAGGATTTAAGGGGGTTTCACAGTGTGAGAGAGTTTTTGAAAGGAGGTAGGGTGTGAGCATTTGCAAAAGAGACATTAAGTCCACAGTTAGTATTAATAGGTTCATAGGATGTTACTAGGGTGTTTACCTGAAGGTCTTTACAAGCCTAGACGTTAAATCCCAATATAATACTAGATGAGAGATATAATCTATGCCCAAGGTTTTTCTAGCAAGGACTACCCATGTCCAGGAGAGAAGCTGGGACAATTCCTGGCAGATGTTTACGGTTTCCCATCCAGTCATCCAGGTTGTGCTTAAACAGGATCATGGAGGTGCTCTGCTTGATGTGGATCGGAAGCCTATTCTAGAGGCGTAGCAACCTCTGATAGATGCATCTGTGTGTTCAGCATGTCCTGTTTATGTCACAGGCTAGATTGACTACCTTTCACACCACCCCCTGCCACCCAAACCCTAACAACAGATGCATCAGACTATGCATGGGGGGCTCACCCTGCAGCATTTCCATTAGATTTGGGTCAGAGATAGCCCTGTAAACCAGACATAAGTTGCTTCTGAGTAGTCTATACGCTACTGAGTACAGTGACTTTAGTCTGCCCGTATTAGCCACGTGCTGGTGACCCTGAATTTTCTTAGTTAGAAATCTCTGAGGTCTTTCAAATTGCTGCAAATGTCTGGTATGGTACATACATACCAAAGGGACCATTATATTCAATAATAGGCCTGGTGAGGGTGAGTACAGGGGAGTTGTGACCTCTTTTGCTCTTGAGGCGATGCCTTTGCTAATCAGGTGAGTGACGTAGAATGCCTTCCTCGCCACAGTGGTGAAAGGTGAGGTCACAGTCAACTTGTGTTCCCAGGTCTCTCACTACTGAATTGGTACTTAGGGTATTATTGCTCATTTTATAATCAGCAGGGACACTGTTTTTACCAAAGGGAATGATGATGCTTTTTTTTAGCATTTAGTTTAAGACCATGGCTTTGGCACCAGTCATTGGTCTGTGTAAGCCCCTTTTGAAGTACACTGACATCGCTAGAAGATCCACAAACTTGGTTAGCCACAGCCCCTCCATTTTAGCCTGGACTTTTGAGAAATATATTCCAAACAAGAGGGGGCCCAGCACTGACCCTTGTGTGACCCCACTGGTGACAGATCTGCTAGTAGAGGTAAAGTCTCTCACTCTGACTGAGTGTTGTCGATCTGTGATCCATTTGCAACTCACCTGACAACATAGCAGTTGATATTCAACTGGGTTAGTTTGTCACTGATGCCTGAATGTGGGATAGTGTCGAAGACACTGGACAAGTCAAGATAGACTGTATGCATGCCTTTGCCCCCATGTATGACTCTGGTTATGTTCTCGAAGAAGTCCACCAGGTTTAACAGGCATACCCTCCCCTTGACAAAACCAAACTGGGACGAATCCAGGGTTTGGAGGTCACCTATATTCTTATTTATGAGGTCCATGAAGTTTTGTTCCATTGCTTTACAGATGAGGCTGGTTAAACTTATGAATCTGTAGTTACCCGGTTCTGTTGCCAAGCTGCCATTGTGGAGGGAGGTAATAGTTGCTGTTTTCCATTCACTGGGGACAAGGCCAGTACTGAGACTGTGGTTGGATAGAGTGCCAAATACGGTAGCTATCTCTTGTTTTAGAACATTAAGAATGCAGCCCAGAATGCCATTTGGTCCCATGGAGGCTGTGTTCTTAGCCTTGGAGAGAGCATTGATGACTTGCTGTTTGGAGATGCAGGGAGGAGAAGATGATGAAGACATGGTTTGTGGTATGCTTGGGGGGATAGGGGGGCAAAATTTTCACTAAACATGTCTGCTAGCAGGTTTGCAATTTTCGCAGGGTCACTGTGTGTGATGCCATCCACAATTAGTTCACTGTCCATCTGAGTCCTACCTTTTAGGTTGCGGACATAGCTGAAGAAAGCCTTATGGTTATCCTTGGCTATGGTTGCAAAATGTTTCTCTTAGTTGCTCTTTGAAGATTTTATGAGTTGTCTTGTTTGCTTGTTTAGCCTGAGGAGGGTGCTCTTCCAGTTCTGAGATCTCACTTTTGTATTTTTAGACCACAGTTGCTTTTGCTTATTGTATAATTTGTTAATGCTAGCTGCCTCCCCGGATGGTTTGTTTTTTGTTGAGGATCTGGCTTTAATCCTATTTGACACAGCTGTGTCTTTACATTTGTTTAGATGTTCATACAGGGCATCAGTATACCTTAGTATAGCCATCAATGCCATCTGTGGAAACTGGAGCTTGGAAGTTGATTATATCTTCCCTTAGGAGGGTATAGTTAGCTTTTGTGAAGTTTTTTAGCCTGACTTCTCCTTTGAGGAGTTTTGGTACTATTGCTACATCAAAAATGACTGATTTATGATCGGATTTAACCAGTACGGGCCCTACACTTGAGGCGTTGCATTGGTCACTCATATTGGTGAGGACCAGGTCTACAATATTGGAGCCTTGTGTGTGGTGGTACACTTTTTGTTCCAGGTCATTTGAGGTAAAGTCCAGGAACTTTTCTGCAAGTGAGTTTGGGCTCATGTAACTTTCCCAGTTAATGGAAGAATAGCTGAAATCACCCATGACTAGGGTGTTATGTTGTACCTTAATTGTCCCAAGAAGGTCTAAATAAGCTGTGTGAGTATCTTGGTTCATGGAAGGGGACCTGTAACTGATGATGACCTGAAGGGGGGGTTATACCCATAGTAATTTAGACTTGAAGTAGCTGCATTGAGTTTTCTTGTCTAACCAGTCTAGGGGTGTAATTATCTTTAATACTGGTTTCATAAATGATGAAAATTACATTATCTCACTGGGGATTCAGGATAACAAAGGAAAATGAATATAATAGGGTTTTATAGATCTTCATCTATGTATATAAAAGAACAAACCAACTAGGTAAAAAGGCTTAAGGCTTGTGTTACGAGTTCAAATTTTGTTCTAGGTGAATATTTAAATCTTCCAGGAATAGATTGATGGTAGCCACCAGCAGAAAGAGTAAAGTATGTGTACCTTTGTTTTTCATGAATTAGGGGAATCAAAACATGTTTCCCATCTACAAGAATAAATAATGTATTAGATGTAACATAACTGTGTCACGTTTGGAAGCTAATATTACAAATGTGATTAAGGAATCCATTGGTACCTCAGATCTCTTGGTAGTTACATGTACCGTAAGTTGGTGTTTGAAGGAAAGAAGGTCTAAAATATTTCTAGAAAGAAAAAAAAAAGAAATTTTATAAATCTGATTGTCCAGTAATAAATGATTATCTGAATAGTTTTGGGCTGGTAAAAAGAATCGGATGGCCTCTCAGTGGAAGAGATGTGGGAATTGTTTCTGCAGTAAATTGTCTACAGTTATAAAAAGGTTTGTTTCTGTCATTAAGAATTTCCAGCTCACAAAAAAAAATGGATACATACGATCCCTGGTTGGATATTGGGTTAGACGGCGAATTAAGAAGAAAAGAAAATGTTGGGAAAGGCAGAGAGGGTGTACAACAGAGCAGTGTATATATATGACCAGTTCTGGGTCCCTTTCTGCTCCATATTTTCATGTCCTTTTGTCCGTTATCAAGTAAATGTTGGGTTTGAGAGTTTGCTAATGATATAATGCTAGCTGTGGTTGTGACTTCCATTGGAAATCAACATGGTCCAACAATATCTGGACAGTCTCTTTTATTGTGTTCAGAACCATGGAATTTAAGAGAAATTGCATAGTTTTGCATATGGGTGGAGGTAATATAAATTACCCTTGTAGTTTAAATAATATAATTAATAATTAATATATTGACTTGGATATCAATGTAGATGGGTTACTAGTGTTTGGAGGACAGGTAGATAAAACCGTGACAAATGTATATTCTTTGATTAAAACTATGGAGATAACTGTTAGATCAAGGGATAAGTTTGTTATGCTTCCAATTTACTAGTCCATTATTAGACTAGTGTTTGTATATCGTTTTGTTTTTCAAAGTGTATTCTACATTGATATTGGAAGATTGGGAAAAGTGCAAAAGATACCTACTGGGAAGATTGAGTGTTCTCAAATGTCCTACAAGGAAAGACTGAGATGGTTTAATTTATTAGGAAATTTCAAAGAGCTTTAGCAGATAAAATCCAAGCAAAATTAAAAATTATCAAAGAAAAAACAGAGTCTTTCATGATACCACAAACAGACATTTTAATATACACAAGCTTCACCGTTTCCAACAAGCCTTCTCAAAAACTTTTGCAAAAAAATGGTGCTTCGTTTGTTTTTGTTTTTTTTTTTTTTTTTTTTTTTAGCAAAAGCTTATGGGAAATAGTGAAGCCTGAGTATATTAAAATGTCTCTTCATGGTATCCTTAGTAACTTTTTTTGTTCTTTGGTGGTTTAATTTATTCTCTGTATTCTGTAGACAGATGAGTGATTTGATTTGCATATAGAGGAGTTTTAAAAGTATGGTCCTGGGATGTACACTAGAAATTAATTTTTTAAAGCATGGCAGATGTACCCAGACCATGAGCTTGTAGTAGATATGAAGGTAAATCAACTAGGTGCTTTGTTATTCCAGTGCAGGGCAGTAAAAAGATGGAATGCTCTTCCATAAGAGATCAGACCGGCTGCAAATGTAGAAGTATTTAAAAACAAAATGGATAAGTGGAATGGAGGAAGGATTCTTTTGGTCTTATCTTTTATAGAGTGCGCACCCAATATTGATCTAATTTGAAGTTCATGGCCTAAATTGAACATAGAACATTAAATTCTGACTGTAAACTCCAGGACATTCATTATGGCTTCCAGTGTTTATATAATTCCTTCCATAATTTTTCTTTTCATGTACTTACCTGGTAATCACATTTAAAATCTCATTAAGGCACCTTTCTAGCTCCTTCTGTATTCCCCTTTTTCACTACTCAAAGTTCATCTTGCATACTGTTTCTCAAAATTTCTGCAACAGTTAACATTATCTTAATGAACTTCAGTGAGTAACTATAGGTAACTCCTTTATCTCACTAAAAGCCCTTTTTCTAAACATATGCGTATCAGTTCATGTGAGCAGTTATAATTCTGTAATCTAACAATGCTTTATTTTCCATTTTCTGTAATATAACAATGCTTTATTTTCCATTTTATTGGTGCCATACCGCAGTCTTGGCCTTGAATCCATATTTTGTTGCCTTTTTCACAATCACTACCCTTTGAAAATGACAATCCAAGGGTGTCTGATTAGTACAAGTGTAGTACCAGTAGTAAAACTGACCCAAGTGGACATTAAGCCAACATTCAGCTAATTTTGCAGGCATAAATGAGTTCTGGCTCAAGAAGGACAGCCTAACTTTACCCACTGTATGCCTGGATACCATTACCCTTTTAAACTCGTGACCTGGCAAAGGAGTTTTAGTTAGAGCATTGCTGCTGTTCATATATATCATGTTAGTCAAGCTTCTAGCCTGTTTAGTTGCATCTTGTCTCAACAATGACACAGCTGGAACCATGGGCATTAATGGAATCAGATCAACACCAACTAAGTATGTGTCTGCTCTCTACACCCCTAGCTTCTCCCAGTGCCTTTGTAGAATTGTTGTAGTGAAGCCAGTCGCAAGAAAACAAAGCTCTTTCTTTCTAGGAGATTTTATTGCCAACCTGATGTCTTCCTTGGTGCATCAGCTGACCTTTGATTAACTCAAGGCTGTTAAAGAGCCTACAAGTTCCAAGTATTCTCAAACAACTGTACCTTCTTGATCTCTTGTTCATAAACATTCATCAAAATAATCTTGTGACTAAAAATTTACCACACTTTACTATCGGCCTTGGAAAATTCAGACACCTGCCAGTGCCCTATCTGAAAACCTTAGTCTCAGAAGACCAGCACAGTGAATGTGTTTTAGTTCTCACTTCTATTATAAAACAATTTTTATACATAACTGCTGCCTGTAAAATCCACTAAGTTGCACATGGGCTTTCTCTTTAGTAATTTCCACCTCTGTAAAATCTTAGAATGTATAATTGTAGATAGAAATGTAACTACTCTGTTTAACTGGAACTTAGTATTTCTCACTGGACCTCCACTGAAAAAGGGTGCTACCCAGTCAGAATTTCCTGGTAAACAAAGACAAATAAATACATAAATAATCAATACTAACACTGGAACTAGTCACTGCCAAAACCTCTTCTTCCCTCTCATTTCTAGTCTTACTTAATCATAGTACAATGTCTGAATGACAAAGGAGCCCCTTGTCCTTTTTAACTTAGAGATGATTTGTTTTTCCTCAGAAATGCTGTTAACAAAATAATGTAGTAGCATACAGCTGCATACTTCTGTAACAGGCAAAACCCCCCTTTGTTGTAACCCAATGTTATTCTGGAAAGAAGTTAACTTAATCATTGGAATGACCACCAAAGGTTCTGGCTTTTGCTTCTTTTCATACTCTTCCTCCATTGGCCCAGACACTCCCAGTCATTTCCTTCAAGAATTCATAACTCTTTCTCAAGCTTCCGAAGCTTTTAACTCTGATCTGTCCGATCTCTGCTTGTTCACCATATCCACAGACGTACCCAAATTCTACTTCAAAAATGTGTTAAGGTAGGTGACAAACTTATTGACTAGTTTCCTCCTCTGTACCCTGCTGGTTATAGTGGCTTCCCACTCTGGGTTAGTAAACAACATGAAGATTTTATTTTAAAGCCTCTCCATGACATCTTTAATCTGTTGTTCTCCAAAAGCACATTTGACAGTATTTGAAAAACTGCTGTCACATCAATTCAAACCACAGCAACTGTCTGCTTTATCTGTTTTCTGCCCATTTGTTAGTAAGATCATGGAAAAAGTCATATGAGAATATTTTCAAAAATAGGTGTCCTATCCAGATTCCAGCAGAGACTCTGGATTGGTTGAAGCACCATGTGTGTTCTTTAGACCTTCTCCAGTGGCATACTATAATGGATAGATGGAGGTCCTGTTATTGGAGCCATTGATGCTGATCTCACTCAGGTTTGGTAAGTCATCACATCCCTGGTTCTTCCCTTCTCCGAGTATGCTTTGGTAGTCCAGTAGTGCATTGATTTCTAGACTTCCTGTGCAATAGATTCTTGTGTGTGAAACTTTGCTTCACCATGTTCCCCTATATGACCCTTTATTATAAGTGTCACCTAAGTTTCAGTGCTGGCCCCTTTCCTCTTCTGTCTGTTCATTAACACTCTACCAGCCACCCTGCCTGGCATTAGAATCCATCCTGCTATGTGTCTGCCCTTTTTCCTAACCTTCACCAAAAGTATGTTAAGGTATATCTCTCCAAACTGAAAATTTGGCTGTGCAACCACAGCCTTAGTTAACCATAAAACAACAGGTATATCTCCAGTGTCCTCATAGCTGGTAGTGAGAAGTCTTTTTCTGACCTTAGGTCAAATAATGAAGACTATCTTATATTTAAAGCCAGAAAGCTTTATTTTGAGGAAAATTACTGGTATGAAAGAATTTGTCAAATTTGGGCCAGTGTGCTGAAGCAGTCTTCACCTGGTTGTTGGCAAGAAACCCTGCAAAACTTCCAGATTGAACTATGAGACTGTCGAATTCCAGAGAATACAGTAAATGTCATTGCTGTAGGGTTACTGGGTAAACTAGTAACAAAAATTGATCCTTCTATCTTGGATTGTTCTTTGATTTGAAGTTGGGATTTAACAGTGAACTTTTACTTCATAGCAAAGAATGTAAGAATGTACATGGCTTGTAATGTTATCTCGTAAATAAATGATAGGTAAGTGAGCGTTCACTTCATAACAAAGAACTTAAGAGTTACGTAGACTGACATGTCGTTATCTCATTTAAATAAGTAAGTATTATCCTAAGCATTGTTTGCAGCATATATTTTGTATGTTATGCTTTCACTGATGCTGTGCTATTTCAATGAAATTCTTTTTTTCTCATGTATTTTCATTGTTTATTATTAAGCCTGTGTTGTGACTGAAAAGGGCCTTGTAACCAGTCCACATACCTGGTAAATACATAAACAAAAAAATACAGTTAAACAAAAAAATGCTGATGTTCTTCGTGTTTCACTGTTGCAGTCATTACATTTGGGTTATCTGCTTGCAGGTAGCCCTCAGTCGGCCTGATTAACAAAGTCTTGGGTCCTGCGTCAGTTGCTATCCCTTCTTCCATGACGTCAGGTTGTCAGGGGTATAAAACATGCAGCCAATGCCATTACATTAGTCTTTCTTGCCATGTGGTGCCGAAGCAGAAGCAGTTCGCAAGAGCCGGTCGGCCGACTCCTGAAATTTTCATTTTTGAGTTTTAGAACCGAAGTCTTCAACTAAAGCTATGTACCTCGTTGGGGAAACGTTTTCTTACTCCTTATCGATGTCAGTAAAAGTTAATAATTGCATTACTTGTGGAAAGCAAATACCTCATAAAGATTTTCATTCGTACTTTGCCTAGGCCCTGACCACGACGTACCTTGCTGTCGGTTTTGTGCTTTATTTAATCAGTGCTCTATCCGTCGTCGGTATATTTTCGACTCTAAATATTTCAGTTCTCGGTTTAATTATCCAGAAATGTCGTCAGTTAGCTATCCGACTACAGGGATTCTGAAAAACGCAAAGATAAAGACAGAGACAGGCCACTGAGGTCCAAAACTGCCGACGACGCTTCTCCTAAGCCATTCGCCAGTTCGCCGGTACTCAGTGAGGCGCTTTTGCAGCCCCTGATCCCCGCTACTTCTGATTCGCAGGCCTCTACTGAGACCCATTTAGAGTCCGGTATGCAGCGAGATGCTTCAACTGTGGAACCCACGGATGTCTCTACCTTGGATGGGTCTGGAGCCGCTGTGCAGGCATCGGCTTCTGAGGGTGTTTTCAGGCCTATGGACTTGCATGTTAAACCAACACCTCCTTCTTTACTTAGGCCTAAATCTCGATCCATGCCTAAAAAAACAATGCCCAGGCCACATGCTCAGGCCTCTATGCCTTAAAAAAAATGAAAAGAATGGCTGAAGATCTAATAACTCTAATCAGGGGAAGCCAACCCCCCCCCCCTTCTAAGAGGCCTAGGACTGAAGTTGATTATGAATCTTGTGATCAGGATTCTGTTGTTTCTGATTCTTCTGATGATCTGGATTTGCCCTTATCTACTTATGAAGATTCTGATGCAGAGGACTCCATTCCCTCTGCTTCCCCTCCTGAGGATTTTTCTTTTGGGGAAACCTTACATACTCTAAGGGAGCATTTTCACTGGGAAAGCTAGGATTTTTCTGATTCAAAAAAGAGGCTTAGGGATTTCCTTCTCCTACCTCAGCATAGGCCTTTAGCTATTCCTTCTGTACTAGACATTGTTGATGATGCTTTTTCGGAATTTAGTTTGGCCCCTGATTCCCTGTCGCCTGCTCCCAGAAAATCTGACAGATATTACAGGGTCCCTGAGTCCCACAAGTTCCTTTTTAAAAATCCTATTGCAGATCCAGAGACTATTTCACAGGGGCCCAAGGGCATTAAGGCTTCTACTGCTACAAATCCTACCCCTTCTGATTAGAGACTCCAGGGGGGGGGGGCTGGATAGATGGGGTAAGAAGGTTTACACTTCTGCAACCTTGGCCATTAGGGCTTTAAACTGCGAGTTTCATATGTTAAAGTGTCAGCAACATGTTATTGGACTGCTTAAACAGGAAAAGATGTTGATTCCTGACTGTGTAGAAAATAAAGAATTACAGGATTTAATGCATTCTGCTGAACAAGTTGAAAAACATAATTTGCAATGTGGTTTGGATTCATTAGAGGCCTCTTGCAGGGCTGCTGTTACTGGGTCTGTGCTCAGAAGGCATGCTTGACTTAAGGAGCAATCTTTGCCTGATCATGTTAAAGCTAAATTGTTGGATGCTCCTTTAAATCAGGACCGCCTGTTTGGCAACAAGGCTGAGGAAGTTCTTAAAAAGATGGAAGATAAAGCTAAATCTATGCAAACTGTTAAAGATTTTTTTTACAAGTTCAGCCTACTAGATTTAGTAGGCACTGGCCCTCTAAGAATTGGTCCTTTCCAGCCCTTTCCAGGTCTTCTCAATCCAAACTCAGACACAGCAAAAACCCCAGGTTTCAGTCTCAGGGGACACAGAACTAAGCAGTGGGGGGCTTCCACTTCCAAATCTGGGAATAATAAGACCCCCCCCCCATGGTAAACTGTCTTCCTTTTAAAATTTCCAAGCACTTATCAACTGACTGCCCCTTTAGGGGAAAGATTGCTCTTCATGCAAAGAATTGGGGACTCATTACCCAGGACAAATGGGTTTTAAATATAGTGTCCCAGGGATACAGATTTCACTTCCACACGTTGCCAACACCAAGCTGGTGGCCGGACCTACCCCCAAATCAGTGGGCAGAGGCCCAAAAACAAGTACTTTTTCTCTTAAGCATGGGGGCTATTCAACTGGTACCAGAACAGGAAAAGGGACAAGGTTTCTACTCGAGAATTTTCCTGGTACCCAGAAAAGATAATTCATGGCATTATATCCTGAACCTGTCTACTCTAAACACCTTTTTGGATATTCCAAAATTCAAGATGCTGAATCTTCACCAGTTACTTCTTATGCTAGGCAAAGATGCCTGGTTGGCAACACTAGATTTAAAAGAAGCATACCTGCACATCCCAATCAGGGAATCTTGCAGAAGATACCTATGCTCCAAAGCAGGCTACACACACTATCAGTTCTCTGCACTGCCCTTTGGCTTATCTACTGCGCCCAGGGTATTCACAAAGTGCCTAGCTCCAGTTATTGTATTTTGCAGGCAAAGAAATATTCATATATACCCATACCTGGACGATTGTCTAATTCAGGCAGAAAGCCAGGACATACTTTTGAATCATCTGGCCTTTGTACAAAGGGTTCTAACTTGTCTAGGATACACCATAAATGAAAAGAAACCACACCTGGTACCCTGTCAACAAATTATATTCCTGGAAGCAAGCTTGAATACAACGCCAGAGAAACAAATTTATTTGACAACCTACTTCAAACAAGTGGCCACAAAAACCCTGCTATCTGCAAGACAAATACTGCATGCCTTGGGGTTCATGGCCTCCTGCATTCTTCTAATTCCATATGCAAGACTGCATATGAGGAAACTACAGTGGTATCTAAAAAGCCTATGGTGTCAACATTCTCAAGACCTGGAAACAATGATTCCCATCATACCTTGCCTATGCCTAGAGTTCCTTTGGTGGGCAGAGGCCTGCCACCAAAACAAGGGACTACCTTTCACACCACCCCCTGCCACCCAAACCCTAACAACAGATGCATCAGACTATGCATGGGGGGCTCACCTGGCAGGGAAGTGCATTCAGGGCAAATGGAACCCAAGTCAAATGCATCTGCATATCAATCAAAAAGAAATGTTATCTGTACAGAATGCTCTGACAGCCTTCAAGGACCACATTCTTCCAGGACAACTAATGGTAAAGACAGACAACACCACTGTTATGTGGTACATAAACAAACGGGGGGGGGGGTACACATTCTTACCCTGTCTGCAGACTAGCCATGACATTGTGGAACACAGCCTTGAGCTACCAAGTGCACCTACAAGCTCAATTCCTGCCAGGAAAATTACATACACTGGCAGACGGACTAAGCAGAAACCTCATGGACCCACACGAGTGGAAACTGGAACCAAGGATTTTCAACATATTGACAAGCAAATGGGGGGAAGCCCAGATATAGACCTGTTTGCCTCTCCCCTGAACTACTAATTGGACAAATTGTGCACAAGGGCTCTCCACAAACAAGCCGGAAAAACCTATCAGTCTATGCCTTCGCCCCACCTCTGCTCTCCAAAGTACTATTAAAAATCAAACCGGACAAACCAAGGATGATTTTGATTGCTCCAGACTGGCCGTGCCAACACTGCTACCCCCTCCTGCGCAGTGTGTCATGGTTATCTCCATGGCACCTGCCTCAGACTCCCTCCCTGCTGTCTCAGCAGGAGAACCAGATTCTGCACCCTCAGCTTCTAACACTGAACCTTGCAGCCTGGCTAATTACTTAATCTCTCCTTTACCATCCCTCAGCAAATCTGTGATGGTTATCATTTTAGAGGCAAGGAGGCCTAGTACTAGAAAATCTTATGCTGAAAAATGGAAAAGATTCTGTGCCTGGAACCAATCTCAAGGGATGAGCACAGCAGCTCCCAATTTACCTCAGATTTTACAATACTTAACTGAGATGCTTCACAACGGCCTGTCTTTTTCCTCCATTAAAATCCACGCCTCAGCCATTTCAGCTCATTATAACACAGAACTTCTCTTCTTTTCTCATCTACTGCTCAAGCAGATGTTCTTCATTCCACATTGCTGCAGTCCTAACCATTGGGTAGTCCGCTGTCCAGTCGGCCCGAATACCAGAGTATATGGCTGACGTCGGTCAGGGCGCATTAGACTGACGTCAGTATGTCAGGGTACTAATGCGCATGACCGACGTCATATCCTCAGTCTTTTTTGCCGCATGGTCCGATGCAGAAGCAGTTTTGCGAGTGCAGGTTGGCGTTCTGAAATTTTCTGAAGTCGGAGTTTCAGACCGAATCAGAGTTGGCTAAGTACCCCGTTGGGGAACATTTTGGTTTTTTCTTGCCTCAGTATTTAACCGGATGTCAGAAAAAGTGAATAACTGTATTTCTTGTGGGAAACAGATACCTCATAGGGATTACCATACCTTGTGTATACCTTGTTTAGGGCCTGAGCACGACGTTGTTGGATGCCGCTCTTGTGCTAGGTTTAACAAACGCACCATTAAGAGACGGTTAGACTGTGCCAGGTTAGTGTTTGGGAAGCGTTGCAATTATAAAATGCCGTCGGATGCTCCGACGCCCGCTTCGTCCAAAAAGCGCAAGGACAAAACAGCGAAGCCTAGGGTTGATGAACCGGCAGTCCCAGACGTCGGTTCTTTAGAAGGCTCAGTGGAGCCGGAGGTTTTGCCAGGAGTTTCTTTGGAGTCTCAGGCTGAGACTTTATTGTTACAGGATGTGCCTTCTCAGGAAGTAGGCCAGGCTGAGGGGGCTTCTCAGGTAACTGTTCTTCCCTCTCTTCCCAAGGTAGTTAGAGCTTCTCCTACTGTTTCCAAAACTTCTTTGAGAGGTAGGCCAAGTTCAGTTTCAGTGGGGGCTTCTCCTAGCACTTCAGGTTCTGTGCCTAAGAAACATATGCTTAAAATGGCAGAAGATTTAATTACTATGATTAGAGGCTCTATGCCCCCTCCTGATAAGAGGCCTAGGGTGGAACCTGAGTTTGAGTGTTTGGAACAGTATTCAGAGGCTTCAGAGTCTTCTGCGGAAGACTTGCAGGAGTTTCCACCTTATTCTGATTCTGATGTGGATGATTCCACACCTACAGCTTCTCCTCCTGAGGATTTCTCATTTTCAGAGACTCTGCATTCCATGAGAGAACACTTTAAATGGGAAGGCCAAGATTACTCTGATTCCAGGAAAAGGCTTAGGGAATTCTTATTTTTACCCCAACATAGGCCCTTAGCTATACCTCCTGTGTTGAATGTGGTGGAAGATGTTTTTGCAGAGGCTTCCTGAACCCTGACTCTTTGCCTCCTGCTCCTGTTAAACCTGATAGGTACTATAGGGTGCCCGAAGCTCATAAGTATTTGTTTAAGAGTCCTAGGGCGGACCCAGAAACTGTTTCTCAGGGGCCTAAAGGTGTTAAGGCCTCTGTGGTTAAAAATCCTGTTCCCACTGATAAAGAGGCAAGGGCTTTGGATAGGTGGGGAAAGAAAGTGTATACTTCTTCCACTCTAGCCATGAGAGCGTTGAATTGTCAGTTTCACATGCTAAAATATCAAAATTATCTCCTTTCACAATTGAAATCTAAGGTGGATGCTTTGGCAGAAGGTATTGAGTGTAAAGAGTTGCTGGATTTAGTTCATGTGTCTGAACAAGTGGGTAAGCATTCTTTGCAATGTGGTTTTGATGCTGTACAGGCCTCCTCGAGGGTGGCTGCCACTAGTTCTGTTCTTCGCAGGCATGCCTGGTTGAGGGATCAGAATTTAGCTGAGCATGTTAAGACAAGGATTTTGGATGCTCCTTTACAGTCTGATGTGTTGTTTGGTTCGCCTGTGGAAGCAGTTTTAAAGAAAATGGAGGACAAAGCTAAGTCTATGCAAACTGTTAAAGATTTTTGCAGGTGCAGCCACCAAGTTTAGTAGAAATTGGCCTGCTAAGGGGTGGACATATCCTGCTTATGATTCCCAGTCTAGGGGTAGGTCTAGACGTGGTAGGGGCAGAGCTCAAGGTTCTTTTAGGCCTAGAACAGGGAGTTCTCCTGCTCAGACTTCTGGTGAGGGCAGGGGTCAGTCCTTTCGTAAACAGACCCAATGACCTGCCTTTTCAGCTGCCAGTAGATTCTCGTCTGGCAGCTCCTTTGGGAGGAAGACTGTCTCTTTTCAAAGAAAATTGGGATTTAATTACTCAAGACAGATGGGTGTTGGATATCATTCACCACGGTTACAGGTTTTATTTCCATACATTGCCCCTTTCAAAGGCATGCCAGACGTTCCTCCTCCACAAAGAAAAGAGGCTCACAAGCAAATTTCTCAGTTACTCCAGATGGGGGCCATTCAGCCAGTCCCTGTATCAGAAAGGGGCCTAGGATTTTATTCTCGCCTGTTCCTAGTACCAAAGAAGGGGAACACGTGGAGACCAATTTTGGATTTATCTCTCCTCAACACTTATCTGGACATTCCCAAGTTCAAGATGTTGACGTTACAACAGCTTTTACCTCTGCTGGGCAAAGATCACTGGATGGTAACTTTAGATCTCAAGGAAGCTTACCTTCATGTGCCTATAAGGCTAAGTTGCAGGAAGTATCTCGGTTCGAGCTGGAAATTCTCATTATCAGTTCTCTGCATTGCCCTTTGGCTTATCTACTGCCCAGAGTATTCACAAAGGTTCTGGCTCCAGTGATAGCTTACTTCAGGCTACAAGGAATTCAAATCTATCCTTACTTGGACGACTGCCTGATTCTGGCTCAAGAAAAGGAAGACCTTCTACAGCATCTGGAATATGTTATAGCAGTGCTAAGATGCCTAGGGTATTCTGTGAACGAAATAAAGTCCAGTCTAGTACCCTCTCAAGACATGTGCTTTCTGGGTGTGAGACTGAATACAGCAGCCCAGATGGCCTTTTTAACCCCGGACAAACAAAAGAGTCTATCACTTTACTTCCATCAACTATCTCATCAGTCCGTGCTGACTGCAAGGACAGTCCTTCAAGCATTAGGGTTCATGGCATCTTGTATTCTGGTGCTTCCCAATGCCAAACTGCATATGAGGAAGCTACAATGGTATCTCAAAATGTATGGACACAGCACTGCCAGGATTTGGACACTGTCATTCAAATAATACCTTGCCTTCAAAAAGAATTTTTGTGGTGGGCTCAGGAATGTCACCTAAACAAGGGACTCTCTGTGACCCGCCAGAGGCGAGTCAGATTTTAACGACGGATGCCTCGGACATTGCTTGGGGAGCTCATCTAAATGGAAAGTGGATACAAGACAAGTGGCCTGCCAGACTACAGCATCTACATATCAACATGAAGGAGATGTTAGCAGTCCAGTTTGCATTAATGGCTTTCAAGGAGTTACTTCTTCCAGGGCAGGTGTTGATTCTAACAGACAACACAACTGTCATGTGGTACATCAACAAACAAGGGGAACACATTCTTACCCATTGTGCAGGCAAGCAATGATTTTATGGGAGACTGCGCTCAGCTTGCAACTAACTCTTCAGGCAAGGTTTCTGCCGAGCACAGAACTCCTTAGCAGATGTGTTAAGCAGACAAATCATGGATCCCCACGAGTGGAAACTGGATCTTCATGTATTTCAAAGGTTGACAGTGTCCTGGGGAACTCCAGACATAGATCTGTTCGCTTCTCCACTAAACCACCAGCTGCCAAAGTTTTGCACAAAGAGGTTACATCACACAGCTTGGAAAGTGGATGCTCTTTCTTTCAGTTGGAAAAATCTTCATGTGTATGCTTTCCACCTCTGCCTCTTCTTCCAAAGGTGCTTCTAAAGGTCAGACAAGACAAGCCAAGGATGATTTTAATAGCTCCAGATTGGCCTCGGCAGCACTGGTACCCATTACTGAGGAGTCTAGTAAAGAAGCCTCCATGGCCTTTACCCTTGATTCCGCACCTGTTGTCTCAGAGAGAAGGCCACCTGCTCAATGTCAAGCTTCGCTCTCTTCATCTAACAGCATGGCATATTCTGTTTTGAGAGACAGCCGGTCTCAACTTCCTCAACAAGTTTTAAATGTGATTATGGAAGCCAGAAGACCTAGTACAAGGAAAGTGTATGCAGAAAAGTGGAAGAGATTTTTATTTTGGAGTGCAGCAAGGAATTTGGATATTTCTGAGCCTAATTTGAGTGTGGCTCTTCAATATCTTACTGAGTTATTGGACAAAGGTTTGTCCTTCTCTTCCATTAAGATCCATGCTGCAGCAATTTCAGCTCACTATGATTGTGACCCACCATTGTTTTCGCATCCTTTGTTCAAGCAGTTTCTCAGAGGGGCAAAGAATATAAGACCCCCACGTAGAGCTCCTACTCCTGCTTGGGATCTCAATTTTGTGTTGGAAAAACTTACTCTACAACCTTTTGAGCCTCGGGTACTGCTGATTTGAAATATTTGTCATGGAAGACTGCTTTTTTGTTGGCTATTACTTCTGCAAGAAGGGTTTCTGAGTTGCAGGCCCTTATGGCAGTAGAGCCCTTTCTGATTTTCCATAAGGATAGGGTATCATTACGTACTAATCCTTCCTTTATGCCTAAGGTGGTTTCTAGTCTGGCTTTAAACCAAACTATTCATTTGCCTACTTTCTATGCAGATCCCCAAAATAAAGGGGAAAAGATTTTGCACACTTTAGATGTACATATGCAGTTGCGTTATTATTTAAGCAGGACTAAGGATTTCAGGCAGTCTCAGCAGTTGTTTGTTTCTTTTGCTTTGAGTTCTCAGGGCAAGCCTGTGTCTAAGCAAACTATTTCTAAGTGGATTGGGTTTTGCATTTCATTTTGTTATTCCCATCATGGCAAGGAGATTCCAGCTGGGATTAGGCCTCATTCCACTAGGGCTACTGCCACTTCCACAGCATTTCTAAGGGGGGTGGCAACTAAGGATATTTTGGAGGCAGCTACTTGGAGTTCAGTGCATACTTTCTCTAAGCATTACCACCTTCCTCTTTACTCTAAATCTAGGGCTGGTTTTGCCACAGCTATTTTGCAAGGCATGTTGACAGCTCCTGCTTCTTTATGATTTGCCAGCCTCCCTTACCTCTGCTTTGGGATTCTACCCAATGGTTAGGACTGCAGCAATGTGGAATGAAGAACATAGTACAGTTTTGTACCTACCATAAATGTAGATGTTCGAGGATCCACATTGCTGCAGTCCAATTTACCCTCCCGCCTTCCCCTCTGTGTTTAGGGATGGTGGTGTGAGTTGCTATATATTTTGTACATGTGTATATATATATATATATATATATATATATATATATATTGTATATAGGTTTGGTGCAGGGTTTTTTGGTGTTTTGGTTTGGGCCTTGTCTTTTTAGGGTCTTCTGACATCTGGGGCAAGAAAAGACTGAGGATATGACGTCGGTCATGCGCATTAGTACCCTGACGTACTGACGTCAGTCTAATGCGCCCTGACCGACGTCAGCCATATACTCTGGTATTCGGGCCGACTGGACAGCGGACTACCCAATGGTTAGGACTGCAGCAATGTGGATCCTCGAACATCTACATTTATGGTAGGTACAAAACTGTACTTTCCTCAGAGGGGCCAAAATTTTGAGACCACCCAGGAGAGCTCCAACCCCAGCCTGGGACCTTAACTTTCTCTTGGAAAAACTCACTCTACCTCCTTTTGAGCCAGCTGCTACCACAGACTTAAAATTTCTTTCTTGGAAAACAGCTTTCCTTTTAGCAATCACTTCAGCTAGAAGGATATCTGAATTACAGGCCCTTATGGCAGTGGAGCCTTTCATCATCTTTCATGCGGACAGGGTATCCCACAGAACCATTCCATCCTTCATGCACAAGGTGGTATCCAGTGTGCCTCTTAATCAGTCCATTCATTTGCCAACCTTCTTTCCCAATCCACAGAATAAAGTGGAACGGATACTGCATTCCTTAGATGTGCACAGACAACTTAGATGCTACTTGGACAGGACTAAACCTCAAAGGAAATCTGAACAACTGCTGGTGGCATTTGCTGCAGGGGCAGAGGGGAAGGCTATTTCAAAGCAAACCATTTCTAAATGGATAAGCCATTGCATTAATTTCTGCTATAAGCACCATGGAAAACCTTTCCCCCTGGTGATCAGACCTCACTCCACCAGGGCTGCATCTACCTCTACAGCCTTTCTCAGAGGCGTCCCTACCAGGAACATCCTAGAAGCTGCTACCTGGAGTTCTGTACATACTTTCACCAAGCATTATCATTTGCCAATTTTCTCTAAATCCAGAGCTGGCTTTGCCACTGCAAGCTTGCAGGGCCTTATAGCTGGCCCTAATGCTATCTAAATTCCTCCTCCCAACCATAGCTTTGGGAATCTACCCAAATGTAATGACTGCAGCAATGAAACATGAAGAACATAGTACAGTTGTGTACACTTACCATAAATGTAGATGTTCGAGTGTATTCACTGTTGCAGTCCTGGTTACCCTCCCTCCAGCCCTCTAACTTCTTTTGGCTATACCTCTACTTTCCTTTACTATGCTTGAAAGACTTTTTGGTGTATTTGCTTTTTTGTTGGAGGTTTATCTTTGTGCTTTCATATTTAATTGCTCCCCATTAGGGGGGCACCTGACATCTGGGGCAAGAAAAACTGATGTAATGGCGTCGGCTGCATGTTTTATACCCCTGACGACCTGATGTCATGGAAGAAGGGACAGCAACTGACGCAGGACCCAAGACTTTAAGGCCGACTGAGGGCTACCTGCAAGCAGATAACCCAAATGTAATGACTGCAACAGCGAATACACTCGAACATCTACATTTATGGTAAGTGTACACAACTGTACTTTTTAGTTCCATTAAACAATTAAAATTAATCCCTAGTGAATCTCCAATTACCGACCCTTCAAGTTTCACAACAGACAATGCTCTAAAGTTCAAATACTCAGGCATCTGTTCAGATCCAAGTTTATCTTTCAAACATCACATTGAATAAACCAAGTCGAAATGAAATAGACTCTTTTTCTGGGCCTGGAAAATCTGTTGGTGCATCTTCTTCCAGGTAAAAGTTCAGTTATTAAAAAAGGAGTTCTAACTTGAATACACATATATTTATTTATTATTGAGTAGGGTGAGCACAATTCTCCATTACGGGTTTGAATCTGTTACATATCTTTATTTAAGAGAAAGATTAGTTTGTTAACAAGTGCCTATGTAACTGACATTTACATTTATTTTGAGATGTTTGCCTAATTCATTTTTAAATTTAGATAGATCTGTTTGGGTTCTGAAGTGCAATGGTGGGCAATTCCATTTGACAGATTCTATTTTCAAAGCATTTTTCTCACTACATTGTCAAAAACAGGTCTTTGGAAGGATAGTGAGCAATAATTTTGTTTTTGGAGGTGATGTAATAAAGTTTTTATTTGCAGTTTATTGGCTGAGAGTTGATTATTGCAAGTCGGTTTGAATGCTATGCTGGGTTATAGTTTGGTAGCCTTTGAAGTTGCTAGTTGCCATCTTGCTTTCTGTAGGGAAAAGCAGTAATCATTGTTTTGTATGAGATGGATACATAGACATATTTTGTTCATAGTAGCCTGTGTCATATTTTTGTTTTGTTTGAATTTAAGAAACTGTTTGGTAATATGTGTGCTTTACATGGAGTAAGTATGTTTATGGTTAGGGCAAATCTAGCTTTATTGATTAGGTGATCTGATGCAGAGTAACCACTATTAAGTTCTTCATTGATTTGTGTAGGTGATAAATTTTGTGTGCAGTGTAAATGATGGACATGGATTCAGCATTTTCAACAGTATCTGTATAACTGAGCTTGTGTTACAAGATTGATGCTTGGGCCTGTTTGCAGCATGATGCTTTGTTTATTTTTTGGGAGAACCAAATAGCATGCTTGAAGTTTTATCAGGATTAAGGATGGGTTTAGTCATTTATTAAAATGTTGTAAAGCCATTTTGTAATTGAATTACTTTGTCTTTGTTTACCTGTGAAATGAATAACTTCATTTGCACAGAGTGTCATATTACTGGGGGAAATTTTTGTTGCTATATAACTTATGAAGAGAGCAAATACTTATAGGGTCATAGGTTGGTACAAGGCTATCGGCCCTAGGGCCTATACACACCTTGCCATAACAATTCCCTGGCTATTTCTTCCCACAATATTTACTTCCCTGGACCCCTGTCTAGCAGGGTGACTGACGCGATCCCTGGGGTGAATTTCCTATCTCCCATCCAGTCATCAAGGTTCCTTTTGAAGAGTGCCAAAGAGGCGCTCTGCTTGACATGTATGGGCAGTCTATTCCAGAGTCTGGGGAGTCTCTGGGTCAGGAACCTATCCCTCCTGCATGTTTTGTTCATTGTGATGACAAGGTTTAGATCCCTCGAGCATGTGTCTCTGAGGGATTGGGATTTCTTTAAGTGTAGCATGTCCAACAGCTCTGGGTTTGACGTGGCCTTGTATGTTAAGCAGAGATCACCTCTGAGTAGACGATATGCGACAGAGTATAGGTGGAGTTTTTTTAGATGGGTCAGCATAGGGCATCTGCTTTAGGCCTGTGATTCTTTTAATGAGGTATTTCTGCTGCCTTTCCAATTGTTGCAGATGTCTTGAGAGGTACATACCAAACGGGGCATTGTATTCTATAATGGGGCTAATGAGGGGTGAGTACAATGGGACAATGACCTCCTTTTTTCTGGATGAAAAGCCCTTAGTGATGAGGTGTGTCACATAGAAGGATTTCCTGACTGTTGTGGCAATGTGGTTATCGAAGGTGAGACCACTGTCCACCTGTGTCCCTAAGTCTCTTATCACACTTTCGGTGTTTAGTGTACTGCCACCTATGTGGTAATTCATGTTTTTTTCCCAAAGGGAATTAACTATACATTTCTTGGCATTGAGCTTGAGCCCATGGCTCTGGCACCAAGCATCTGTTTCTGTAAGGCCCATTTGTAGAATATCCACATTTGGGGCTTCAATAATGGCTCCCCATTTGTAGTCATCTGCGAACTTTGCTAGCCAGAGTCCCTTAGTGTTGGCCTGTACTTCAGAGAAGTAGATGCCAAACAAGAGCGGTCCTAGGACTGAACCCTGAGGTACTCCACTTGTCACTTGTCTGGAGCTGGATTTGGAGTCGGCTACTTTTACAGTGGGGGTTCTGTCAATATGCCAGTTGGCAACCCATCGGGTGACATAGGAATTAATGCCCAGCTTAGTAAGTTTATCTTTGATTCCAGAATGGGGGATGGTGTCTAAGGCCTTGGCGAGGTCCAGATAGGCTGTGTGGACCACCTTACCCTTGTTCATGGCTCTGGAGACTGATTCGAAGAAGTCAATCAGGTTTAGCAGACAAGATTGGCCCTTCACGAACCCAAACTGCATGGGGTCCAGTGTTTGAAAGTTGCCAATGTCTTTGTTTATAAGTTCCATGGTCTTGCAGATCAAGGTCCTAGTACTGAATCTCATATAGTTGTGCAGTAAAGGCAGCAATATTGGATGATGTTCATATAATTTGAACTACACAGGTCCAGTTTGTAAGGTAGATGTGCTTCCATTTCACTGTTACAGTATTCATTACATTAAAAATCCCCTGCCAAGGGTTGCCTGACGTCCGGTCAGTATGCCAAAGCCTTTAGGTTGCTTTAAGGTATGTCGTATGTCAAATGTGTTCTTGCGCAGCATAGGACATAAAGGTGACATCTACATGTACCATCCTCAGAACTTCTTTGCTGCCAGTCCAAATGCCATCCCGTGCTCATCAGTCTGAACACCTGTTCCTTTGCTGGTTCACCTAGCCATTGCAGGTAAGTGCCCTGTTGGGGTTCTTTTTTAGTTATCTTTTTTATTGTTGCTTGTGGAGTTTCATGTCATCCAAGAAGGGTAAATGCCAGTGTGGGAGACAGATTCCCCATAAAGACTACCATGACCAATGTCTTTTTTTCTTTGGTGCCTCTCACGACCATACATCCAGTTCCATTTGTTAGGCTTTTGTACCTAAAACCCTTTGCAGTAGACTATCATCTTTGGTGCTTTATCTTGAAAATCAGCATCTTACGTTTCTTGCAAAAGACATGATGGAGGGTACTTCATGCTCCAATTGACAGGCATCTGTGAAGAAGGCCAGGAAGCCTAGGCTGGAATCATCTGCTGTTCAGCCTCTGCCAGAACGTCTCTCCTGAAGCAAGTGAATGCCTGGAGGTTCACCTGGCTTTGTCTTTGGATTCCTCTGTCACAACCGGGTTGGAGGCTGGCAGAGAGCTTTCAGTACATCCGAGGAGGCATTGCAGACATCCATTTCGGATGCTCAAGGGGAACCATGGCTAATTATTTCCGCGGGGCCTAGGGATATTCTTCAAATATTAGTCAGAGAAGAATTCCCTACTGCTATAATTGAATGCTGTCCTGGATCAGAGCCTTCCATATTTTTGTAAGGTGGACATTCCATTGAAGAAAAAGCAAAAGATATTAAACATATTTCTCCTGCATCTAAGGATCCTCAGAGAGAATGGCTGGCCTTCACTCAGGGTTTGTTTAGTGCTTTGATGGCATTGAAACCTCCTCAGGGAGTTTCTGTTTCAGTCCCCCCTCGGCTCTCTACTCCCCTAAAAAGACCTAGAGAACTGGATTGCTCTGAGGAGGAGCTAGATTCGGATGAGGAATCCCTTACTTACTCTTCTCAGATTCCTTCTTCTTTGGACTGTGGATCATTGGAAGAGGAATCTACCAGTCCTAATTTTCCCTTTGAAGAGATTTCTTTTGGGGACACGATCTCCAGGATGATGAAGTTCTTTAAATAGGATTGTGTTCACGTCTCTGAGGTACATAAAAAGATACTATAACTTGCTGCAGATGGATTCTCCTAAACCTTCTGCTGTTCCTCCTTTTCTGGCCACCTTGTTGGATGCATTTTCACAGGGGTAGTATGTCAAAAGACGTGGAGCTCCCTGGAATCGATGAAACCAGTTCCATAGAGGCCCATTAAGTTCATAACTGCACCAGATGACAAATCTTTCCTGACCAAGGGCATCCCAGTTGATGCTATGGTGGTGGCGGCGGTGGCCACAAAGAAGGAATTAGCAGAAACCTTTACTTCTGTCCATCTGTCGAACAAAGAGTCCCGTACGATGGACAGATACAGGAAGCTTGTCTTTTCTTCAGCGGTCTTTACCCTTAGGTCACTGAATTATATATCCCATTTCACCCATCTCCAGAGGGATCACCTGAAAGAGCTAAGAGATACCCTACAGGATCCTACAACTTCAGGAGCTAAAGATAGAACTGCTTCTCATCTTGCAACCTTATCTTGGGTAGTTAACTCCTCCATGTAGCTTATTTCCTATGCAGTCGATGGAGCGAGCAGGGCTGCAGGCACAGGAGTCGCCTTACAGAGACATTCCTGGATGCACCTTTGTTAGTTTACTGAGCCCTTCAAGTCCTCCTTTACCAATGCCACTTTTGATGGCTCAGCGTTGTTCTGACCTAAGGTAAAAGAGACTCTCACCAGGTGGCAATACTCTCTCTGCCATGGTAGTACGTTTTTCCGTGCCTACTAGACCTTATCACAAAGGTCAAAAATGTGGTTCCGGAAATCCCAGGGAGCTTCGTCTGATGCACGTGGTGATCCCCCCTCCCCCCGGGCAGAGGGGGGAATAATAGTGGGAGACGCCGCCCTCACAGCAGAGGGGGTCCTCAGAGTCAGGGTGACAGAGTTACGTTCTCTGGTAGGCCCCTTCCAGCGCTCCTGCAAGGAGGCCCACCTGTCCACCTCTGGAGGCAGACGGGAGCAGATTGTCACTGTACCCAGAAGCCTGGCAAAGTGTCACAAAAGACACATGGGTACAGGTGGTCATATCCAGGGGATACAGTATTCCTTTCTCCATCCCACCTCTCCCTAGAAAACAAAAATCCATCCCAGATGTGCCACCCAATCTAAGGGAACAAGCAACCCTAGAAGTTCAAAGGTTGCTAAGAAAACAAGTCATCCAAGAAGTCTCCACAGACCAAATCGGGCCCGGAACTTACTGAAGGTTCTTTTTAGTATGAAAGAAAACAGGGGACTGAAGGCCCATTTTGGGTCTCAGCAGACTCAACAATTCTGTCAAGAAGGCAAAGTTCTGGATGGTGAAACTGCAGTCCATACTTGGATGTGGTCCATCGATCTCCAGGATGCTGACTACCATATCAAGATGGACAGGCGATCCAGGAGATTTCTACGCTTTGAGGTGGGAGCCAGTCACTACCAGTTCAGAGTTTTGCCCTTTGGCCTCACCGCAGCCCCCAGGGTGTTCACCAAATGCATGGCAGTAGTCACGGCTCATCTGAGGCGTCTAGGATTCCGGGTGTATCCATATCCGGACGACTGGCTTCTTACCGCCACCACCGAGCATCGACTAACTGAGACAAAGGGCACCACAATCTGCCTCTGCTCCCAGCTAGGCATCACTATAAACTACGAAAAGTCTGCCTTATTGCCCTGTCAGTATATTACATTTATAGGGGCAGATTTAGATACCAAAGACATGATAGCAAAATTGCTTCAGGAGAGGGTGTCGACCATTTGACATCAGGTTGCAATATTAATCGGGAGGAAAAAGACTCAAGCAAGATTTGTTCTAAAAGTCCTGGGCTCAATGGCAGCAACAATAATGCTAGTTCCCATAGCGAGCTTCCACATGAGGTTATTACAATGTCTCCTGTTTGCTTAATGGTCCATACAAGATCTACCCATGTCCCATGAAATTCTCATCACAGAGACCTGCAAGAAGGACCTAAAATGGTGGCTTGAGTCTACGCAGCTGACGATAGGCGACCATTTGTCCTCCCCCAACCAGTGGTCACAGTGACCACGGATGCTTCCCAGATAGGATGGAGGGGCAATATCTGGGGCAGACTTTTCATGGGACTTGGCAACAACACGAGTACCACTTGCACATAAATGTCCTAGAGATAAGAGTGGTGCTCCTGGCGCTGTAGGCACTTCACAGCTCTCTACCCATGGGGATGATTACAATTCAGGCAGACAGCATGTCAGGGGTATGGTACATCAACAAGCAAGGCCGAACCAGATCCTACCCCTTGTATCGAGAGGCTCTAAGAGTGTGGCAATGGTCAATGTCTTCCCAACGCTTTCTGATTGCGATGCACATTCTGGGGAAATCCATCGTGATAGCGAACAAGCTAAGCAGGGCTATCCTTATGCCTCACAAGTGGTCCTTGAAGCAGGATATTGCGAACCAGATTTTTCACAAGTGGGGCCAGCCTTGCTGCGACCTTTTTGCCACCTCCATCAATGCCAAATGCAGCAGCTATTTCACCCTAGTCCCCCACCGGGACAATCACCCAGGGATGCTCTTGTTCACGATTGGCCCCCGGGACTTCTGTATGCATTTCCCCCTTCCCTCTGATACCCAAGATTATTCAGAAAGCAAAATCGCTGGGTTGCAAGCTAATATTCATCGCCCCTACTGGCCTCGTCAAATCTGGTTCCCATTTCTATGACCCCATCTTCAGGAGGAGCCTTGGATTCTGGACCCAGTTCCGTATCTGCTGGTGCATCAGTCGGGCACACTCCACCCTTCCTT
This sequence comes from Protopterus annectens, assembly GCF_019279795.1. Classification (NCBI taxonomy): domain Eukaryota; kingdom Metazoa; phylum Chordata; order Ceratodontiformes; family Protopteridae; genus Protopterus; species Protopterus annectens. The sequence continues at coordinate 759,240,130 of NC_056735.1, read as the reverse complement.
ACAGACCCTCAAGTTGATAGCTTGGTTCCTCCACTTCCTGTCTTAGCCAGGCTTCCTGACATCTCCCCTGCAGTACAACATATTCTAATTTCCTCTCACAAATCCTCAACAAGAAAATTGTATACTAGCAAATGGAAACGGTTCTCTTGCTGGGCAGCCAAAAATAGTATTGATCCTTTTAGTGTACCTATTTCAAAGAACCTCAAATTTCTCGCTGAAACTTTTAACCAAGGAACAGCAGCAACTATCAGAGTTCAGCTGGCTGCTATTTCCAACTTTCATGTGGGAGAAATGGGTTCCAACGTTATGTCCCATAGGCTATGCAAAGCTTTTCTGAAGGGTACTATCCTTTTGAGACCCCCAATAAGAGAGACCCACTTACTCCATGGGATCTAAATTTAGTCCTAACTGCCATGATTCTTCCTCCTTTCGAACGGGCTAATACTTGTTCTCTAAAATTTTTTACTTGTAAAACGATTTTCTTGATTGCCATTACCTCAGCTAGGATGGTATCAGAATTACAAGCTCTGTCCATTTGTCCCCCATTTAATTTTCCACAAAGATAGGGTTTTTCTCAGAACCAACCCTTCCTTCCTACCAAAAGTTTGCTCAGAGTTCAATCTGAACTAATCAATAGAACTACCTGTATTTTTCCCGGATCATGGCAACAAGGCAGAGTATATACTCTACCAACTTGGATGTTCATAGGCAGCTACGTTTTTACTTGCACAGGACACAGGAATTCAGGTAATCTGACCAATTGTTTGTATCCTTTGCAGAGAATAGGAAAGGAGCTTCAGTCTCAAAAGTAACTTTATCAAAATGGCTTTCAGGCACCATCACTTACATCTATAACTCGCAGAACAAACAGCTGTGAGGAAAGATTCGAGGACGCTCAACTCTAGGGCCTTGTCTACCTCTACTGCCTTTCAGGCCAGGCTGCCTTTTAGACTCAATTTGTGTGGCAGCTACGTGGGTTAATCCCCATGCCTTCATCACTCATTACAAAGTAGATGTGGCCTCCTGGAACACAGGGCATCCTTTGGTTCCACGGTTCTAAAGAGTCTATTGAGCCACCCAAGAAGAAGGTGCTGGAGACGCATTCCCAACCAACAAGAAGGAAGGTGAGATAGGGACAACATAACATGAAGAAGTTATGTACTCACCATAACATTCCATGTTTGTTGTCCTTGATCTCGCCTTCCTTCTTGCCATCCCACCCTCTTCCCCCTCCTGGAGGATTGAGAGGAATTATCCATATTTTGGCTATATAGACCTTTATTCCCTTCCTGCCTTATGAGTTGGGTTGACTTAAGAGTTCTTCCACTAATGACTTGGTGGGTTTTTATCTTTATATATTTTTTTATGTATGCATATAGTTCAATATGCAGACATATAAATTATTATAGTCTAGTATTATGGGTTATCAGAAACGAGATCTGGTTAACTCCCGCTAGGCATGATGGGATAGGGTCTAGCCTCGAGCCAGTGGAAGCTCTCCAGCTTTAGAATACGGCCGAGTCAGAGCCGAGGATTGGCGACGAACCCAACCAACAAGAAGGAAGGTGAGTTGCACATAGTGATTACAGTAATATATACAGAATATATACATAAAAGCAGGAATTTTTTTGGTTGCCAGATGAATTCAATCAAAGAGGTATAAACAGAGCTATATTATGAAGCACTATTGTATCAGTATCAGCAGTGATGAAAATAATAGTTATGGAGAAAATGTCATCAGTCAGCAATAGCAAAAAGCAAATGAGTTTAGTTATCTTACAAGGAGAAGGAGGAGGTTAGATTATAGAGCAGGTGCATAGCCAGGAAGTGTTGATGTGATTTTTCAGTATTTGTTTGAAGGTGGTGCTGCCTATGTTTCTTATAGAAGGTGGAGGTGAGTTTCATAGTTTGGCGATGGTGAAGTAGTAGAGGAGTTGACCAACAAATAAGGTGGGCTTTTTACTTTTAGAAGTAGATGATGATCAGATTTTAGTTGTTTGCTGTGTTAGTATCGGGCAATTGGAAGTTTTTAAGTTTCTGTGCGATTTCCTTTCTACTGCCTTGAGGGTATTCACCAAATGCCTTGCTCTTGTGATTGCTTTTTGCGGGCTTCAGGGTATCCAAGTATTTCCTTACTTGGGCACCTTTCTGTTTCAGGTATCATCTCCAGAGATCCTTTTGCAAAATATATATTTTGCCACTTCCCTTCTGCAAAGCATGGGGTTCACTATAAACTTCAAAAAGTCTTTTCTGACTCCTTCTCAGGACCATGTTTTTCTGGGGTGCAGGATTCAGATGGTGCCTATGCTGGCATCTCTGCCTCCTCCCAAGGCCTTGACACTCATTTCCTTCTTTCAAACTCTTCTTCCCCTGGCCCCTGTTACAGCTAGGAATTTTCTGAGAGTTCTGGATTCATTGCATCCACAATCCCTATGCTTCGTCTGGCCAGACTCCACATGAGAGTTTCAGTGGTTTCTGAAGGCAGTTTGGCTTCGACATGTGCACCCCCCAGAATTTGTAGTTCCTCTTCTGCCTTGCCTCAAGAATAAACTTCACTCGTGGATCCAGCAGTTGTCTCTAAATCCAGGGCTCCCTTTTCATCCCCTTCTTCCCTCTCAGGAGCTGTTCACGGATGTTTCAGGTAAGACATGGGGAGCAGCTTTTGGTTCCCTAAAGCTGTAGGGGGTGTGGTTGCCTCTTCAACAAAAGGAACACATCAATGACAAAGAGATGAGACCTATTCTGCTGGTGCTTCAGGTTTTTCATCTTCTTTTCTCCCCAGGACCTGTCAAGGTATTTACAGACAATACCACAGTAATGTGGTATGTAAACAAACGGGGGGGGGGGGGGGGGGCAAGATCTTGTCTTGTTTGCCAGATGGCACTCCTGGTGTGGGATCTTTAGGATCAAGTGTCTTTTCAGGCAGTTTACATTCCCTCAGGTAAAAACATTGTGGCAGACACTCTGAGGAGGTCCTTAACTCAGTCCCACGAATGGATGCTTTACAGGGCTGTGTTTCTGGACATTGTCCACCAGTGGGGTACTCCTCAAATAGATATATTTGTCTACCCTCTGAACAGACAACTTCCTCTATTTTGTGCTAGAGTCCCAGGTCCTCTACTATGGAATGTGGACACCTTATTTTTTTCTTGGAAGGGAATGTTTCTTTATGTTTTCCCTCCCCTTCCCCTCATTCCAAAAGTCCTGTTCAGAATTCAACAGGATGCTCCCAAAATCTTGTTGGTGACTCCCTTTTGGCTGAGACAGCATTGTTTCCCTCTTATTCTGTATTTAGCCAAGGGCAATCACCACAAGTTACCTGACAGGGTGGACTTGCTCACTCAGGACAAAGGATCTCTCATCCTTCCCCACCTGTCCATTCTTCAACTGACACTGTGGGGGATCGGATTTTGATTCCACATGCACATCTTTTTTTTCTGAGGACATGCTTAGTGTCCTGCAGGAGGTCAGGAAATCCAATACTAGGAAGTCCTATTTATACAAATGGAAGAGGTTTTCTGTTTAGTGTATTTCTCGAAACCGGGATCCACTTTTTGTGGAGTCTCCTTTGGTTCTCTCTTATCTGTGTGAATTGCTCAATGCTGGGTTGGCTTATTCTTCTGTTATGGCCTATTTGTCAGCTGTCTCTGCTTGTTTACCTTTATCTCCTCCTTCAGCTTCTAGATTTCAGACTAAGCAATAACGAAAAGGCGTCCTTCATATTAGGCTTCCCAGGAAGCCTGTTCCTCCTCCCTGGGATCTTAATTTTGTTTTGGAAAAATTGACTCGGGCTCCTTTTGAGCCTGCATCTTCAGCTTCCTTGCAACATTGCTCATTGCATACTATTCTTTTGTTAGCTCTTCTTTTGCCACACAGTTGTCTGAGCTTCAAGCCCTTATGGCTCATCCTTCTTTTTTGGTGTTTCATAAGGATAGGGTACCCTTGTCTACTAATCCTTCTTTTATGCCCAAGGTGGTTAATGAGTTGTCCTTTAATCAGTCTGTTCATTTGCCCACTTGTTTTCCCTTTTCTACGATCTGTCAGTGGGAAGGTGCTGCACTCACAGGATGTGCATACACAACTCAGATTTTATTTGGATAAGAGTAAGAAGACCATTAAGAAATCTGTTCAGCTCTTTGTTTCTTTCATCCCAGGTCCTTGTGATTAGCTGTATCCAATCTTCTTGGATTTCTAAAGCTGTTTCTTTCTGTTATTCCTTTCATGGTAAGAGCCATCGTTATTCTGTTAAGGCTCATTCTACTAGGACCGTGGCTTCCTCTGGTGCTTTTTTCAAAGGTTGGATACTAACTCAATTCTTGAGGCAGCTATCTGGACTTCTGTGCATACCGTTTACCAAACACTACAAATTGGATAGAATCTCTAGAGCTAGAGCTGGTTTTGCTAGAGTCATCCTTCATGGCTTCCTAGAGGGCTCTGTTGGTCTTTTCTCCTCCCAAGATTCGTCCTGAGCTTTGGCACTCTCCCTAATGTAATAAATATTGCAACAGAGAAATAGAAGGACATAGTACGATTGTGTAGAATCTTACCATAACAGTAGATGCCCTTTTCTTCACTGTTCCAGTATTCGCTCCTTACCTCCACCCCCGGTCCCTTTCTCTTCTGGATGTACTGATTTCCTTTTCTTTTACTTGGACTGGCGTTCCTACAGGGGCTGTCAGTTCTCAGGTTGGTACGTCCAGACGTCACCTTTATGCCCTACACTACGCAAGGAGCATACATGTGACATACGGGATACCTTAAAGCAACCTAAAGGGTTTTGTATACTGGCTGGATGTTGGGCCACCCTTGGCAGGGGATCCCTACTATAATGAATACTGCAACAATGAAGAGAAGGACATCTACCATTATATTAAGATTTTACACAGCTGTACTTCATCAACCTGTTTTGGATATTTGATCCAGATTCTAAATTTTTTTTTTTTTTAGCTTTCTTACTTGGATTTAATAATGTGCTGGTTTAAATGCTTACTTGTGATAAATGAGGATGTGCCTGCTAGTTGACCATGTTCTTTACTTCAGTCAGTATTATCTGTTACAGAGTAGATCATCGTGAAGATATTATGCCCTGCTTTGAAGCAGTGTTGAGGTCAGTGAATAGGTTAGAATTTATGATGTGTTCAGTGACTTCAGAATGTACATTTCTCCAAATATTTTGGTAATTGGGCAGAATATTGAGATGGGTCTGTAATCTTAGGGCTTTTGTGGATTTGATACTTAGTAGAGGGGTTGTTGGTGCATGCTTAAGGTGTTGTGGCACAATTCCTCTAGTAATGGAAATTATAGATACAAGGAAATGGTCTTGTTACTAATGGTGTGGCCATATAGAAGAAGCTTTGATTTAGTGAATATGAATTTTTGTTGTATTTATTCTTGTTTTACTAGTAGACTTTTTACTTTATCTGCAGTGATAGCACAAGGTTAAAATATTAGATTTAGAGTTGTTTTTTATGTTTGGGGATGCATGATTGTCTTGGATATACTTGGTGAAGTAGGGCTTGGGATTTTAGATGTTAAATGTTTAAAGTTTTAATTTCTGTGTTGTTGAAGGTAATTACTGGTGAGAAAGCATTTAGCAAATACTAGAATATTTGAACTAGGTATTTTTGTGTGTTTAATTTTGAGTTTACATTGTTTACTTAGCTGACATTCCATACATTCTGGACATCTAGTTAGTTTTTGCCTTATCCCTCATTTAACAATTGTTTAACTTCAGAGTTAAACCATGGCGAAGTACATCCTTTGACTTTTTTTTTTTTTTTGAGTATTTTATCCATCATTTGTTCCAGTTGGTTGTTAAAAATTACTAGCACATTTTCTGGGTTAAGTTATTTGTGTGTGTGTGTATATATATATATATATATATATATCTATAGATACACACACATGCATATACACGCACACACACACACACATATATATATATACACATACACACACAAATAACCCAGAAAATGTGCTATATATGTATATATATATATATATATATATATATATATGTATTTATACATATATATATGTATTTATACATATATATATATATATATATATATATATATATATATATATATAGATACACATACACACACACACACACACACACACACATATATATATATATATATATATATATATATATATATATATACACACACACACACACACACACACACACACACACACACACACACACACAGTAGAGATTCAATTATCCAAATTAATTGGAACCTAGGGTAGTTCAGATAATCAAACATATAATTGAACCGGATTAAAAAAAAATCTAAAATTTTGTTTTTTTCTGCATGCAGGAATATACTTTTCAACCATTCCAATGGACAATAAAGAATATTTTTCACACATGAGCTGGCTACAAGCACAAAAAACATGCTCAAGCAAATACGTATAATGTTTACATATTCAGACGTTATGATTTTTCCTACCCGAAAACTTTGGAAGGCTGGTTCTGATTGACATTTCTGATAACCAACGTTCAGATAATTGATTCTCTGCTATGTATATATATCTGTATATGGTGTCCAGTCAGTTTGTTGAAGTTATATAATTATTTGCCCTTATGTAAGGTTCTGAAGGTAATGATTCTTGGGAGTGGGTTGCTTAGTGAACTTGACTAATGATTGCTTAGTGGATTGCATAGTTATGTGAATTTTGAGCAGTATTGGTAATGATTGGGTTTAATAATATTTTTGTGTGTTTTAGGACTGGACCTGGTTGAGTGCAGGATATTAGTTGTGTTAGTCCATTTTAGCTTAGGTAGATTAAAAAATGGTATCTTTTTATAACAAGCGTATCAGTATTACAGTGTCCTGTTATAGTTGCATTTTTGAGGGGCAGTTTTCCTGTCTTGTTCACGGTAGATTTAAATAATGTGTAGATGGGAAGAGGGATTATATATACTGCAGCTATGATTAATGTTACAGATTTGCTTATTTGTACTTAAGATATAACCCTGTTTGGTGAGTTTTCTTGTACCTTGCTAATTTCGGCCATTAAGGGTTACTTATGGTTTTGGTTACTATCTGAGTAGTACCATCTCACTGTCTTTTTTGTGTGTGTGTGCATGATCTGTTATTTCAGAAGCTTCTGTATGTAGGGTTTAGGAATGATGAGGGAGTAGATTTTTTTAAATTCAGACATCTAATATTGGTAGTATTTGAGAATGCTTCAAGTGCCTCCAGTTTGTTTCTGGTACTTTATGCGTTTAAATAAAATAGCCTTAGTGCTTTTTTTCAGTAAATGTGATGTAGGTTATCTGTATTTCTTTTATCATGTAGTCTGTCTGATCATGTTTTGTGTAATAGGTGTTGGTGCATAAGGCATTGTGGAACTGTTTTTACCTTACCTTAAATTCCAGCTAAATCCACACACTAAACTGTATGTCATGCACACAGTACATTCCACGTCACATACCGGAACACCATAACCGCAAATTCGACATTTCTGGATTCTCGGTTATGAACTTTTGCTATTTTGAAAATTTGACTTTATGGTCTCGAAATACTGAAATTCAATATTTCAGTATTTCGAGATTATCAAGTGAAACCTTTGATGCAATATGTGATGAAGATATGGGAGTACAAAGGTGAAAGGGTGTTGGGTAGCTAAGGGATTGGGATGAGAAGGGAGCTGAATGGTCAGCCAACAAGGAATAGCGGGAGTTAATCAGTGCTATCACCCCAGTAGCAAAGCCAAGGTTATTAAATAAATGCAAACATTAATGATAATTTAAGTCTATAAACTCTGTACGTGCACATAAAGTTATAGACTTTGACTGTGTATATATATATTTCTGCTATATCATCTCAGTCTTGGAATAAGAACTGAGATATTGTGTACCAGAAACATCTGAGCTAAAACTGACTTGCAAACCCTCAGTTGGTTAGCTGTGTGTTATTGGTTTCAGTCTAGATACTGGACCAAAATGTTAACAAAACATTGCGACTATGAAGTTAGTGGATTGCAAGACATGTAAGAGCTGTACCTCTGAGGGGAGATTACATACAATAAGGACAGTATTAGTTTTAATGTTTGATGTTACAGTGGGCAGGGCACAGGTAACAAGCTGTTTTTCAGTGGTAAAATGTTTAACCATAGCAACTGAAGTACTTCTATTACGTAGTTTGTAGAACTAGATTTAGGGGGCTTTCAAGGCTTGAACTATTTGCTGACTGGTCTTTCATGCTAATTATAAGATCAGCATTCACCTGTAGTTAATTAATCAGAATCTAAGGATTCTATATTGTAACCATCAAAGAGTAGCCATTAACTTCTATGACAAAGGTACAGACAGTGTGGAGATGGTAGTATCAGTCAATTTGTACAGTGGACAGTATCCAAACAGACCTTAAATTTAATTAAACTTTTCATCTTTTTATGGAACACTGTTGTAATAGTATTCATGACCATAGGTGGACATTCTCCCCTCTGGTCCATCTCCCAAGTACTCTGTGGACATCTTGATGCAGGCTGACTTTTATTCACTACAGGAAGAGAAGACATCTGCACCATCCTCGCTTCTTTTTTTTTGCTGCAGGAGTACACTATTCTTTGGTGAGAAATGTATAGGTTCTTAAGGCAGTTCTCAGTCACAGACTTTTTTTTCTAAGAAACTGAAAAAAGATAGGTGACCTGATGAGGATTTTTTCTCCTTTCTCTCCATAAATTGCTTTAGCTTTTTTTTTTCATTATGAAATATTTTCATGGAAATTTTTTGTTTCTTGAGGTATGCCATCTGTAGGCCTGAAAAACATTTGTAGCAGTGGCTGCCAAAGTACACTACAAAGATTCACATTCTAATTGCTTAAGAGTCCAACCTCATGGCAGACTGCCTACATCATATGGATTTACATGTAAGACTTGGAGTGGCAGAGAAACCACCCTTTGCACATGGTTGACACAAATAGAACATCATTCAGGTTTGTGTGCAGCCATCTTTTCCATAGGAGAGTCTGTACCCCTTGAAAAGGTCCACAGAAAGGAACACTGCCACAAGGATGTTGAAGGTGAGAAAAAATCCTGAAAAATGATATAGTGAAGGAGAAGAAAGTCACTCAGATTGTGTGTAATAATCCCAAGGACACCAGTGAGACACGTTCCCAATCCCTTGGCTGGGCAGCTGCTTCATTTTCTGGCCTCTGCCTGACTTTTTCAGAGGCAGACAACTAAAATTACATCATTTCGTGGCATCCCTCCAGTATTTGAAGCATTCAAGGATGTCTTTTTTATGTCATTCTTGTGACCGGAGTCTTAGCTTCCAGAAGCCAAGAAACCCAGTTAGTTCTTTTGAGTATTTGTATAAGAATCTTATCTTCCTGGTTACATCATAGGGGTGTGAATTTGGTGTCAGAGCCCAGTATAGGTTCATTGGTGTTTACTAGACTAATGATCAGGCAACCCAAATGACTGTTATCCATGTCACCGTTTGTTGATTAAGCCAGTCCTGTCTGTTATTGTTGTCTTACACACATACAGTACTTATACACTGCCAGGTTACACCCCCAATTATGTAGGTCCACATTCTGCAGTACTGTGTGTCAGTTACTCACACCACAGGAGAAATCTTCATTCTCCTGTGGCATGATCGGCTACTATTCTCCCTATTGATAGTAAAAGTTGAATTCTTGATAACTTCATGAAAATGATTTTACACATCAGCCATCAGAATGATCAGTTGTCAGACTCGCATGGCAAAATATCAAGGTGAAATCCTAAAAGAAGATTAGCTACAGAAATAAAAGATGGGACCCTGAAGATGCAAATTTCTGTATTAGCCCACACTACAGAAATAGGGGGAAGGCATATGATCAAGTGTGGATATAAGATATGTACAGTAGAAATAGTTTCCATCACACCAGCATAAACTCCATCATTGGAAGACACGCATGCTTAAGATTTCAGCCATTACCAGAGAACATCAAAGGGCAACTGCATAATGCACTCCTAGACAAGAGTTCTGTGGTTCCCCTGATAAGTAATTGTTAAGAAGTTAGAAGAGAAAAGGAAAGGGAAAACAGTATAGATGAGGAAACAGATATTCCATTTTCTTGTCTATGGTACATTGCCATCATCCCTTAAATTGCACAATCAATGTTTTTTTTTTTTTACTGATGCCAGACCAGCAACCCAGCAAGCTAGAAATGAAGTGGCATCTCAAAATCAGAAAAGTCAGGAAGGCCTTCTGCGTCTAGTCCTGTGAGAAACCCTAGCCAAGAGTGATTCAGTAGTAATTCCTGTCCCTCTTTCTCTTATCCTGTCTTAGACCCCCCACCACACTAGGAAGTCAGATGAACCTCTTGTAGGGCACATGGGCAAAAGTTACCTCAGACAAAAGAATCTTAAGCATAATTTCTTCAGTGTAAAAAATGGAATTAGCCTTTCCTCCTTTGGTGTGGATGCCTGCCTTCCTGGCAGATCAGATGACGTTAGCTTTGCTCCTTCTTGAACAATTAAGAGCCCAATGAGCCATCAGAGATATCCCCTGGAATGAGACGCATGTAGGGTCTATTTCAGACTATTTCTGGTACCCAGAAGGGATTAGTATTGGACAGCCATTCTAAATCTGTCCAAACTAAATGTATTTCTAAAGGTCCCAGAATTCAGAACGTTTACCTTTTGGTCCCTCTTCAAATTGGTCGTGTTTGGGAAATTCTTGATCATTCTGCACCTCAGTGACACTTGTTACTCATCCCAGTATGCAGGGAGCATAGAAAATTATCAGATTCAAGGTGTATTCAGCTCCATTTTACATCCTTGTCATTTTGTCTATCTGCTACTGACAGGGTGCTTACTAAGTGTTTGACTCCAGTTTTGTACCTGAGGACCAGAAACTTTTTCATTTATCTGCACCTAGATGGCTGTTTATTCTATGCTAAGGCTGAGGTAGAAGGGCAGAAGAAGCTTAGGTTTACAGTGGACTACCTACAGAGCTTGTTTTATTTTCTCCAAATGTTTCCAAAAATAGTTGGACACCTAGCACATTCTAGGTTTTCTTGTGGTTACACAAGATGCAGTGGAGAGCTAGGCATTCCTTTTCCAGAGACGGTATCCTTCCTAGAGGACTTCCTTGCTAACCAAGCATGGAGGACCTCCATCATAGCATGGGAGTTCCTCGGAGCACTGGAGTTCATATCATCAGTCATACTGATTGCAATCTTATCAGTGCTACACATGTGTAAGATCCAGTGATACCTGAAATCCAGTGGGAACAACATTCTTACCCACTTGGGGAGGAGATACCAGTCTTTCCAGGTATTCAGAAGGAGTTAAGCTGATGGACTTTTCAGGTGAAGAGCAGTGTGGTTATGCCTTTCTGTTTTCATCTGGTAAACAGAACCCTGACAATGGATGCATCAGTCAGGGTGTTGGGAGAGGGAGGATTATTCAGGTGTCCTTATGGTCTGGAACAAGTGGATCCCATCCCAGGAAAACCCCTACATTAACATAAAAGAAATACTTATCCATCATCGTGATCTTTGAAGATTTTCATCAAAAGCGGACGTTTGAACCACTGTAGTTAATCAAAGACATACAGTGAAGTAAGAAGTATTAGGAAATTACTTCAGCAAAGCTGTCACTGGTACTTTCTTACCTATTAAAATGCTTCCTTTGTTGTCCACAACATCATTGCAGGCAAATATGTAGATATTTCAGTGACTGACACAGGCAGCACCTACTTTATATTCTGCAATGAGGCTGTTAGACTAGTTCTCTGACCAGGATGTTATCTGTAGGTACTGAGTGGGATAACTGCTAATGCAGGCTGGGTGTGCCACACACAACTACTTGCAACTAGTATATAAAACCTGGTCCCACCAGAAACCAGTCTGCCTGTCGCTGTCTACACATCTGGGACAGTCCAGAACCAAATGGGTGTCTTTCAGACAGTTTGCTATCCATCTTACCACATTACCACATACTGATTGATTTTTAAAGTATTTAACTTTTGTGTGATGCTTGCATGGAGACTAGTGTCAAAGGCCTTCGCAGGTCAAGGTACACCACATGTACTGAATGACTACTATCTACCGCCTTTGTAACCCTTTCAAAGAAATTTACCAGATTAAATAGACAGGATCTAACCTTCACAAAACCAAATAGTTGGGGGTTAAATCTAACAAGATTCTTTTTTAAACAAGAAACATCTTTATTACATTACCACGTATGACATAGGCATGTTGCATTTATATAAATGACAATAAACCATAGCGACACAATATTCCATGTGGAATGTGTAGTCAGTGCAAACACATTTTTATTGGTACAAGTGTTAGTATAAAGGGAAGAAATATTGCTATAAAAGGAAAATATTCCTGTTAATCCCAGTCAGTGGTATATATTGCTTTGTGCTTGCAATGTCCTGCCTTTTATGTAGGCAAAACCGAATGTAAACTTTCTCAGAGAATATATCAACATCAGTATGATATAGGCCACAAGAAGGAAGACTAATGCCTTATATTGGCATCTGACCAAGTACCCTGAACATCAATTTAAATTTGTGGTAGTGCATCAAGTTCAAAAAAGTCCCTATAATGACCCTTGGAAACTATACTTGGAATAGAAAGAAACTTGGTGGCAAATTTATTTGAATGCATGTTTTCCCCCTGGCCTGAATGACAGTATTTCCATCTCCAGCAATTTAATATTAAAACAGTTTGAAAGATAATAAGTACAGTTTTTAAACTCATGTCTGTTAACAAGCATGAATTTTTTTTTTATTTGTTTATGTATTTATAAGTATATAAATAGTTTTTCATATATTTATTCTATATGTTTTTTTTTTAAAAAAATTTTTACATGCTTAAAGACTTTGGTAAACAAAGGGTTACTATTAGGGTTGCAGGTTGCAATTTGCATTTTTTATCATTGTTTTAGCTTCGTTGGCTGTTGGACCATGATGTATTTCAAATGTGGTATAAGTAGGACAGAACATTTTTTCTTTATCTGAAGAAGTTTGGTTCTTGTACCTGACGAAAGCACTTATTTTCATTAAAGTTTGTGCCCTGGGATTCTACACACTGCTGTGTTTTTTTTTGTTTTACATAGCGACACAATCTCAGTTGCAAACATTATACATTCCAAACCGTGTGACACAGCTGTAGCTGTAAACATTATACATCACTTTTAACGTACCCAGTCATTGTTAGCCAACCATTACATAGCTCATTCAAATCCTGCCGCCTTTTAAACCTCAATCCTCCTCTGTATGTATTGATCCCACAGTTCCCATTTTTTTCCTTCGTGATTTGCTTCTACCCTTTTCCTAAAGATCCCAGTTTATTGTTTTAACTGTGTTACTATCATCACGACTTCTAGTAAAGTTTGTTTAGACTTTGATTTCCATTTTCTAGTAATTGGTTTTTTTGGCAGCCATCATAATTAGACTCTGCAAGGACTTACTATGTCTAGGCAATTCAAGTATGTATCATAGTTCAAAAAAATAATTTTCCTAGTCACTCCAACTTGCTCACTCAGCATCTCCAACAGAATGGTCTGCAGGAAATCTTTAAAGTCTACCAAGTCATTACACTACCTGGAAGTATGTTCCCAGTTTCTGCCCCATCACACCTACAAATTTGCTGTCTACCTGAGGAAAAATTATTTGAAGTCTACTTCAGGTATGAAAATACCTGTGTAAACACTTCCAGGCAAAGATCCGAAATCATCTAGTTTTTGTTGCATATTTGGGAGACATGCATATATCCCCCATTGTTTCTTTGTGAATTGCTTATCTAACCTCTCTTCCCAGTCTTTCCTAACCTCCACTGATTGATTCTTATAGTTATTTAATTTTTTATGCTATACTAATTATTTATTTCTTAATGGCAACTTCTGTTTTAGATTCTACTAAAAACTCAACCAGTGCTGGTCTTTCATTTTGAACCCCCCCATTTCTTTCTCTTTGCCTATACTCTGGAAGCCAGTCTTTAGCCTGCAGTCCAAATAAGTTCTTGGCATCTTCCAATTCTGTTACCTTCCCTCTATAGTTATTTGCTCCCTGTACCTTGGTTCTTTTGCCAGTTTTCTCCTGTACATTCCATCCTCCTCTTGCCTATTGTCTGTATCCCTAATTGCAGTCATCCATATCAGCAGAATCTCCTTTCTCCATTCCCATGTTGGCTTAGTTCTTGGAAGACCTTTTGCTACTATATGAATGTAATATTCTGTATGATTATTGTTCTCTTTAAAGGTCTGCATCCAAAATTCCAATCTCTCCTGGTACTTGATCTTCCTCCCCTGTTTCACCATCATCTCTTTCCACTTTGAATTATAGTTTTATGCTTGTGCTATGTATACGAGCCTTAGCGGTGTTGCGCTGAAGTATCCCTTCAACATGGGTAATCCCAATCTGCCATGTTCTATTGGAAGAGTAAACTTATCCCACTTGACTCTTGCCATCTTCCCTTCACAGATAAATTCCTTCAGTTCTTTATTAATTACTATCCAAGACTTCTCCTCTGGTTGATAAAAATATGCGTGACCATTGTATAAGACTAAAGGGACTAAAAACATTGTGACTGCTTGTATCTTGCTATCAGTATCCATATAACAAAGCTTTCATTTTCTCAGTTTTTGTATCATCTTTTGTTTAGTCTCTTCCCACATATCCTTAGCTGCCACACCAGAATCATTTTACTAGAAAGGCTCACCCAGACTCTGCTACACTTTGCTGTGAGGGAAAGGTTAGTTTGCTTTTTATTTGTTGTATTACTTTATTGCCTTTTTCTATTTTGAATACTGTGATTTGCTTTATTTACCTTGTGTTTTACTTGTATTCTGCTTTTAACTGCATATTAAAACTTGAAAGAGACCACAGCTCTGTCTCTTGAGTCAGGCAGATTTTTTTTTCCCACCAGGTTACTGTAGTGTTGTTAAACACCACTGTCTTTATAGTTGCCTTCCCCTTATGTTAAGTTGACCATATATTACTGGCTTGTGTGAGTAAGCACAATATTATCATTTTGTGAAATCACTACCCTTCAAATGTTTACATTTATTGGCCATCCTACTGTATTCCATAGTACCAGAATACAAAAGTGACCACCCTTTTCAATCTATCTTGTTGTTTTAAAAATAGCGACTCTCCACTAAAACTTAACTTTTTAGACAGGTAAAACTTAAGTTGCCTACTTTCACATCTAACTCCCCTAGTGCACACGGATAAACCATTCTTTTTTCATCTTACTTGTAAGCAACCGTGTGACTAGCACTTGCTTTAAAACCTGCTGGAAAGCACTAGGAAGTCTTAAACTGATACAAGCACTCAACTATCCTTGTGAATAAGGAGAAATTAATCGTAGGCACTAAACAGCCTATAATTGCAAAGTACCTTGCTAAGGTAAGGGAAAACAGCTCTTGTACTTTACAAAAAAAAAAAAAAAGCACCAAACCAGGCATGTCCAAGGGTCAGCTTCCGGTGATTTCTCCTGTCCACCTGGTGAATCTGGGCATACTGGGGCAATGCAGCAATTGCCTCATGTACACAGACAACCCTCTCCACCTACCACCCAACACTACAACCTGCGAGAGATGCACTTACATAGCCAAACTGGAAGCAAAGCTCTCTCCACCCAAGATTGTGCTAGACAATCAAGAGGAGAAGGTTAACACCCGCACTACACCTCTAGCAACACATAGCCCTTCTAAACCCACACCAACACCCACACATAGCAACACTAAACCCACATATGTGGAGGCCCTTAACATTAACCTGCCCAAGCAACAAGGACCCCTGAAGCTGAAATGCAAACAAGCACCAATCACAGCCAAAGTGTCACATAGCGCACAATACCAGTGTGCCACCCAACAACAGCCCCTAAGGCAAGACAACGTACCCAGCACTTTAGTCATAGGTGACTCTATAGTCAGGCACACTGATGTCCCACTCACCAGGCCGAACAAGGAGAAAATTACAGTCAACTGCCTGTCGGGTGCCAGGATCCGCCACATAACGCATACACTCAAGTCACTCCACAACAAGTACAAATATGACTCTGTCATTGTCTATGTTGGAGTGACTGACTTGAGACGTACCTCTCTGGACTACATGAAAAGAGACATGGAAGAGCTCTCTGATCATTGGCCCAGGGAGGTATGACCGTAGCCCTGAGTAGCATCCTGCCTTCGCCCAGAATGATACCACAGTATAAGGACAAAATGTTTGACTTCAACAATTGGCTAAGCTTCTGGTGTCATTCAAAGGGGGCCCAGTATCTGTCTGCCTGGGACAACATGATCAACAGACCATGATGCTTTGCCAGAGATGGTCTGCACCTGTCTCCTCTGGGATTCAGGTTACTGGCTAAGGCTCTTGCCACCTGTATAGTGCCTTTTTCAGGCAAAGTTCAAAGGACAAAACCACCACCGTAACAGATACAAGCATGCAAAATCTAAAGGTAATGTTACTCAATGCTAGAAGTCTAAACCTCAAAATGCACTCTCTTGAGGCACTCCTAAAAATGGAGAACATCGATATCTGTGCAGTAACAGAGACCTGGTTCAAGGCTCCAGAAAGTACCCCTGCAAAACCAGGCTGCAATGCTTACCACACTTTTCGGCCACCAAACCAGGACCGAAACACTAAAGGTGGAGGAGTGTCCATTTTCACACCATCAGGTTAGTTACCCAACACAATGCGTCTGAAATTCTCCAGGTGCAACTAGCACTAGGTAAGACTACAATACAAATTGTAGCTTGCTACAGATACCCCACCATGCCCCAAGATTCTCACTTCACCTTTCTAAACATACTGGAAAATATTAAGATATAACCAAACACCCTAATACTTGGTGATTTCAACTACCCTGCCATTAACTGGGAAAGCTACTCATATAGCAACATCTTTGCCCAATGGTTCTTGGACTTCATAAATTCCAACACCTTGGAGCAATTAATCCTTAGTCCCACCAGGGACTCCAATATCCTAGACCTGGTCATTACCAACATAGGAAATCGATGCTCCACACCTATGGTCACCCCCCCCCCCTTGTTGGTCAGGTCTGACCATAAGCTAATCACCCTTGACATCCACATCCAACCCACACCCCCACCCCCCAGTAAGGAAACCTCCGTAAAAAACTTCTCCAAAGCCAACTTCATGCTAATCAAGTCAGAAGTGACAAACTTCATGACACGCATGCAGACGGGAACTGAAAGTCTGACTGCTGAATCCTACACTAAGGCACTGTACGAGCACATCCACTCGTGCATGAATCGTGCCATCCCCAATAGAACCAAGATGCTCTCTTCCAAAAAAAGGAAGACAATCTGGTGGTCCTTTGCCATAAATAAACTTTACAACAAAAGGAAGAAACTGTTGCAGAAAAGAGGAAAATCCCAGGATGCAAAAACTCTCTTCCAGCCTCAGTAAGAAGCTGAGATCCCTCATAAAGTCCTCCAAAGCTAATTACAAAAATAAAATTGCCAAAGATTCCAAAGACAACCACAACACATTCTATAGCTATGTCAAGAATCTAAATGGCAATGCTCAGATCTGCTCTGAGCTACAACAGAATGGTATTAAATATACTGATCCCAAGGATATTGCCAGTATCCTGGCAGATTGATTCAGTGCAAACTTCACCCCCTAAAGGGCCCTTCTCAATACCAAAAGATTGCTAAATTCCAGTAAGAACGTCCACACAGGTAAAAAACGCACCCTCCAAAGCTAAGAATACAGCATCCATGGGACCAGACGACATCCCAGGCTGTGTACTACATGAACTGGCACCTCACCTAAGTGTCATGTTTAATCATAGCCTCACCTCAGGCTTCATGCCCACTGAGTGGCGCACAGCTACAGTTATCCCACTCCACAAGGGAGGATCCACCTTGGATCCCAGGAACTACTGCCCCATCAATCTGACAAGCCTGATCTGCAAGGCCATGGGAACGTATTATTATGGAACTTATAAACAAAGACATTGGCAACCTTCAAACACTAGACACCATGCAGTTTGGGTTCGTGAAGGGCCGGTCTTGTCTCCTAAACCTGACTGACTTCTTCAAATTAGTCTCCAGGGCTGTGGACAAGGGTAAGGTTGTCCACACCGCCTATCTGTACCTCGCCAAGGCCTTGGACACCATCCCTCACTCTGGAATCATAGATAAACTTACTAAGCTGGGCATTAGTCCCTACATAATCGATGGGTTGCCAACTGGCTTACTGACAGAACCCATACTGTAAAAGAAGCCGATTCCAAATCCAGCTCCAAACAAGTGGCAAGTGGAGTACCTCGAGGTTCTGTCCTGGGACCATTCTTGTTTGGCATCTACTTCTCTGAAGTACAGGCCAACACTAAGGGACTCTGGCTAACAAAGTTCGCAGATGACTGCAAACTGGGAGCCATTATTGAATCCCCAAATGATGTGGATATTCTACAAAAGGGCCTTCCAGAAACAGATGCTTTGTGCCAGAGCCATGGGCTCAAGCTCAATGCCAAGAAATGTATAGCTATCCCTTATGGGAAAAAACATGTATCCGTGAATTACCACTTAGGAGACAGTACACTAAACACCGAAAGTGTGATAAGAGACTTAGGGACACAGGTGGACAGTGGTCTCACCTTCGATAACCACATCACCACAACAGTCAGGAAATCCTTCTATGTGGCTCACCTCATCACTAAGGGCTTTTCATCCAGAAAAAGGAGGTCATTGTCCCACTGTACTCATCCCCATTAGACCCATTATAGATTACAACATCTTGTTTGGAATGTACCTCTCAAGACATCTGCAAAAACTGGAAAAGCCGCAGAAATACCTCACTAAAAGAATCACAGGCTTAAAGCAGATGCCCTATGCTGACCGTCTAAAAAAAAAAACTCCACCTATACACGAACACTAAAACCTAAGAAAAAAATGCCAAAGTAATCCGTAAACTGTTAGCACCGTTTATTGCAAATTCTATTGTAACACACTAAGCGCTTTCACCCATCCAGTCCGTGGGTTTCATCAGAGTAAAAATGCACTGAAAACTTTTCCATTTAATACAAATCAAGCCAGTCTCTATCCAATCACATGTCTACTTCAATTACGTTAAAATCTTAGCAATCAATTAATTCATTCAAGAATTAAACAATACAGCGCCTCAATAATCTGTTAATATTAAATAAAAAACATTTTTACACGCTGAAAATTTTATAATCTTAATTCCTATATATAGTCAATTATATACATAGCTAAAAAACTAAACAAAAATATATATTTAATAGTTAATAAATATATCATTTTATATATATATATATATATATATATATATATATATATATATATATATATATGAAAAGCATTCCTATACTAAAAATTTGAATTATCAATAAATATATATATATTAAATATTAATGTTAAGTTTGAATATTAAATATCAAATCTTTAAATAAATAATAAAATTTTAAGTATAATTTTCTTGTTATGTGTATACTCTTTTTATTTAATTTAATATATCTAATAGAATGAAATCCTACCATATAATACATTTTAAACTTATTTAATGCAGTATGATTTATATTTTAAAATACTAGAAATTGAAATGTGTTCATTGATGCCAGGTGTATTACTGGCATTGAGTCTAAGTTGCCACAAACATTCCTTCATTTCCAGTAAATTGTTCACATCTCCTTCCTTACTGATATTGTCTGGAATCTTATCAATTACGAAACATATGAACCTTTTAAAGTCCAGACATTTTGTGCTATGTAGGTATAAGGAGCTAGTTGTCCTCTTGTTTTTAATGTCTCTGTTGTGTTCCATTATACGCTGTCTTAACTTCCTTATAGTTTTACCCACATAGTAAGCTGGACATGATAAACAGGTTGCTAAGTATATCACCATCTTGGTGTTACAATTGACATGTCCTGGACATCTAATAGATCTGTTAAAGTTTTGTATCATAGCATAGGGACCATCATTAATAAATTTACATGTTCTGCATAACCCACATTTTCTCATTTTCGAATTCCTATATGGTAGGTTAATATTATTACTCTCAAAATGTTCTTTCAGATTTTTTCCCCTACTGTATGTAATACTAGGGCAATTACCTAAAATGTTCATAATATCTATTTTATTATTAAATACTTTTTCCTATACCTCTTTTACTGTACTAATTATTGTACCTGTAATTTCATTAAATGGTAATATTAATACTTCTGTCCACCTATAGTCTGTCGCATATAGTCTACTCGGAGGCAATCTCTGCTTAACATACAAGGCCATGTCAAACCCAGAGCTGTGGACATGCTACACTTAAAGAAATCCCAATCCTTTAGAGAGACACGCTCCAGGGATCTAAACTTTGTCATCACAATGAACAAAACATGCTGGAGAGATAGGTTCCTGATCCAGAGACTCGACTCCCAAGACTCTGGAATAGACTGTCCATACATGTCAAGTAGAGTGCCTCTTTGGCCCTCTTCTAAAGGAACCTTGATGATTGGATGGGAGAGAGGACATTCACCCAGGTGATCACGTCAGTTACCCTGCTTGACAGGGTCCAGGGAAGTAAATACTGTGGGAAGAAATAGCCAGGGAATTGTTATGGCTAGGCTTGTATAGGCCCTAGGGCTGATAGCCTAGTACCAACCTATGAACCTATAATCCATGTCCCCATAAATATGGATATTGCTGAACCACTTCTTATGTGGGTACATAATTTACTGCTATTGCTTTTGTTTATGCTTCATTAATTTTGTATCCCGAAAAGGTTTGAAACTGTCTCAGTATGTTCCACAACACTGTAATGTCTCTCTCTGTTTTTGTCGGGTATAAAATAATGTCATCTGCAAACAGAGCCAGCTTTTCTTGAATATCATACCAATTATATCCTTTAATTTCTGAGTCTCTTATTTTCTTTGCCATTGGTTCTAAATGTAATACAAATTAAGGGGAGAGAGGACACCCCACCTTACTCAGCTCAAGCAGAGATTCAGAGAGGACCCTACCCACCTTAACCTGCTTA
Source organism: Protopterus annectens (assembly GCF_019279795.1). Classification (NCBI taxonomy): domain Eukaryota; kingdom Metazoa; phylum Chordata; order Ceratodontiformes; family Protopteridae; genus Protopterus; species Protopterus annectens. The sequence continues at coordinate 759,219,141 of NC_056735.1, read as the reverse complement.
CTCAGCTCAAGCAGAGATTCAGAGAGGACCCTACCCACCTTAATTTTCTCCTCTGATCCTTCATATATCCTCCTAATCAATCTTATAATTTGATCAGAGAATGCAAAGGTTTCCATTCTTCTGCTTATAAAATCCCAGCTTACTCTGTCAGATGCTTTCTCTGCTTCAAGACCCAACCAGCAGCAGTGGTATTTCTTACATTCTGCTTCCCTCTGGATTATCACTGTTCTGTTTATGTTGTCAAATGTTTGCCTCCCCTGCATAACACCACATTGATCCATATCTATCAATTTTGGCATCACTTTTGCCATTCTTTTAGCCATTATGTACATAAACATTTTATAATCATGGTTTACTATTGAAATGGGCCTGTATGAAGCTGGATCTGATAGATCTTTACCCTCTTTAGGTGGTACAGCTACTACCACTTTCTTCAAGGTAGCGTTGCCACCTATCCATTTTTTTCCAGACTGTCCGGAAGTCAAACTTATTGTCCATTAGACTGAAAAACACTGTACAAACTGTGGTGTTCTGTTTCTTTAAAAGAAACAGACTATCGAAGTTTGGCAGACGTATATTAAATACACCGAAAACAGGCATCACAAATGGAAAAAGAGGATGTTTCTGCTTGTATGACATAATGATAACGTCATGAAATTGGCAGACATTGGGCAGGGACTGGGTGAGGTTATGGGTGGTGCTAGAGGGTGTCACTTAACTCCAGTTTTAGCCACAACGAAAGGTGGCAGCCCTGTTTCCAGGATGTTGGTACTTTTCTTCCACTTAATATACTGTTGCAGAGTCTTCGTTTTAGGTACCTGAACACATTGAAGGGTACTCTATAATACACCGTTCAGAAAAGATCTTAAATGGTTACTTTGTGTGTGCAGATCTGTACAGTGAATCAGCAAAGCACATTGGCTTCCTGGGCCAGGGTGTAGGAGAGACAACCTAAGAACTTCAGATGACTGAATAGAGACAGCAGTGGTTATTACCACCTGATGGCAATAAGGAACTTGAAAAGGGTCAACAGCAATGCTTGACAGGTAAATGCTGAAGTTATACCTCTGTGCAAATGATAAGGCAGCATCCGGTACAAATATTCATACCATGATTTGCCACTAGGTACTAATATTACACATGGAGACATGGTGTCCACAGATGTGTGAACCTAGGGAGGCAACGTGATGTTTGCATATCCTGAAAACATAGCATCAGCCAACACCTGTATTTTAAATGAGGCATAGTAGGCACCGCAGTCATCATCTGTACAGGCATTAGTGAGCACACAATACAGGTAGCCACTATCTAGCTACCTATAAAATATCTATCTATCTATATATATATATATATATATATATATATATATATATATATATATATAGATAACATATATATATATATATATATATATATATATATATATATATATATATATATGTATGTATATATATATATTATATCCATCTATGTGTGTATATATATATATATATATATATATATATATATATATATACATATATATATATATATATATATATGTATATATATATATATACACACACACACACACACACACACAGACACACACACACACAAAACTGTGTGTGTGCCTAAAGATTTGAGCATGTTTTTCTATATCCTGCAACATAAGCAACCATGGTTATTGGATAGTGGAGCCCAGCATATCTGCTGCAGTCTAAGGCGAGCACTGCACATCTGCAGAGGAAGCATTTTTCTGACTAGTTTTTTGTCTATATCAGTGGCCATACCTAAGTTGTAAGTATTAGACTGCAGTGTAAATATTTGTGATGAAGCATCAAATCCAGGAGTCTGTGATACCGAGATGGGCATGGTGCCTTTCTTGAGGCTGCTGCATTAATTTTCAAGGCCTTTGCCAATGTCCCCACCCTTGATCATAATGTCTGTGAATATGTGGGCCTTATCTACTGACATCTAGACCACTTCTGCTTTGGGCATTATTTATTTATTTATTTATTTAACATTTGTTAACTGAGTTAGTCCATCTGGGTAAGAAATTACCCATTTTCAGTGGAGACCCGAGGGGAAAAGCCCCGAACAAAACATTCAAATACATACAAATAGAGACAAGTTAACAATATAAAGAGCAAAACAAACATATGGATACAATGGATAAAAAAATAAATGTAATCTAAGGAATAGTACATAGCTATATACAAGGTCAGAAGAAGGAAAGTGCAAAAGAAGATAGGAGTAGAGGAGGAATGAAGTGATCTAGAGGAAGGAGGAAAAAAAAGAAAAAAGCAGTAGGATAAAGTAAGTTATATAAAGAGGGAGGGTATAGAAAGAAAAGCAGATTGGATAAAGTAAGATAAGAAAGAGGAAAAAAAGGTCTTAATGATATGTCTAGTGGAGAAATGGGAATATGGAAAGGGAGGAGTTAAGTAGGATGGTTACAGGTACATATAGGGTTGATCTTCTTCATGTTTCACTGTTGCAGTCATTACATTTGAGTAATCTTCTGGCAGGTTGCCCTCAGTCGGCCTGAATAACAAAGTCTTTTGTCCTGCGACGGTTGCTGTCTCCTCTTCCATAATTAGGATTGGGAGGATGGCCTAATGGTTAAGGTGTTTGCCTTACAAACACAAGGTGCAGGGTTTGAGTCTCACAAGGGATAACTGGCTAGGCTTAAAATGGCTGGCAAGGACAGTTAGCTTAGTACTGAACTATGAACCTATGAACTATGTCAGGTCGTCAGGGTTATAAAACATGCAGCCGACGCCATTTTATTCAGTCTTTCTTGCCGCATGGTGCCCGAAGCAGAAGCAGTTCACAAGTGCCTGTCAGCAGACTACTGAAATTTTCACATTCGAGTTTCAGAACCGAAGTCTTCAACTAAAGCTAAGTACCCCATTGAGGAAACTTTTTCTTGCTCCTTACCGATGTCAGAAAAAGTTAATAATTGCATTACTTGTGGGAAGCAAATGCCTCATAAGGATTTTCATTTGTACTGCATTCCTTGCCTAGGCCCAGATCATAACATGCCTTGCTGTCAGTTTTGTGCTAGGTTTAACCAACGCACTATTAAGCGTCGGTATATTTTTGCTGAAAAATATTTTGGATCCAGATGTAATTACCCTGAAATGTCATGGGTTAGCAATCTGACTACCAGAGTTAACAAAAAACGCAAAGAAAAAGACAGAGACAGACTGTCGAGGTCCAAAACCGACGACGAAGCTTCTCCTAAGCCAATCGCCGGTTCGCCGATACTCAGTGAGGCGCTTTCGCAGCCCCGGATACCCACTACTTTTGAGTCGCAGGCCTCTGCCGAGACCCAAGGTGAGTCCGGTATGCCACGAGATTCTCAGAGTATTGAACCCGCAAATGTCTCTGCCTTGGATGGGTCTGGAGCCGCTGAGCAGGCACCGGCTTCTGAGGGTGTTTTCAGACCTCAACATTTCTACATAAAACTGCCAACTTCAAAAACAAAATCAAAAACAGTTTCTAAGTCTAAAAAACTGATGCATGAGCCACGTGCTCAGCCCCCTATGCCTAAAAAACAGATGATCAAAACGGCTGAAGACTTAATTACCTTGATCAGGGGTTCCCAACCCCCCCCCCCCCCTGCTAAGAGGCCTAGGCAAAACACTGATTATGAATCTTCAGATCAGGTTTCCATTTCTTCTGATTCCTCTTATGATCAGGAATTTTCAATTCCTCCCTATGAGGATTCAAATGCAGAAGAATCCATCCCATCTGCATCTCCTCCTGAGGATTATTCTTGTGGTGAAACCTTACATACTTTAAGGGAACATTTTCATTGGGAGAGTAAGGATTTCTCTGAATCAAAAAAGAGGCTTAGGGATTTCCTTCTCCTTCCTCAGCATAGGCCTGTGGCTATACCTCCTGTATTAGACATTGTTGATGTGTTTTCAGAATCAAGCATGGCTCCTGATTCCCTACCTCCTGCTCCTAGTAAGCCAGACAGATACTACAGAGTTCCTGACTCCCACAAATTTCTATGCAAAAATCCTGCTGCTGATCCTGAGACTATCCCTTTGGGTCCCAAAGGTGTAAAGGCCTCTACAGCCAAAAATCCTAACCCCTCTGATAGAGATTCCAGGGCGCTGGATAGATGGGGAAAGAAGGTTTATACGTCTGCAACCTTGGCAATTAGGGCCTTAACCTGCCAGTTTCATATGCTTAAATATCAACAGCATGTTATGGGCTTATTGAAACAGAAAATTATGTTGATTCCAAATTGTGTGGAAAATAAAGAATTATAGGAATTATCACATGCAGCAGAATAGGTTGGAAAGCATACTTTGCAATGTGGTTTTGATCCCTCGGAGGCCTCTTGCAAGGCCGCAGTTACTGGATCTATTAGAAGGCATGCCTGGCTCAAGGAGCAAAATCTGTCTGATCATGTTAAAGCTAAATTGTTGGATGCACCTTTACAGCATGATACTCTGTCTGGTAATAAGGCAGAAGAGGTTTTAAAGAAAATGGAAGACAAAGCTAAATCTATGCAAACTGTAAAAGATTTCTTACAAGTGCAGCCACCCAGGTTCAGTAGGCACTGACCTACTAAAAATTGGTCCTTTCCTGTGTCCAACAGAGCCTCTCAAGGCAAATCCAGGTGCTCAAAAGGCTCTAGATACCAATCACAGGGTTCTTACAGGTCAAAGTAATGGGGTGCCTCCACCTCCAAAACTGGAGGAAACAAAGCACAACCCTACAGTAAGCAGTCTCAATGACTTCCCTCTACCTTCACCAAGCACTTGTCTTTTGGCAGCCCCCTTGTGGGGAAAATTCGCACTTCATGCTCAAAATTGGCAGTTAATTACCCAGGACAAGTGGGTATTAAACATAGTATCCCAGGGGTACAGATTTCATTTCCATACTTTGCCAATTCCAAACGGTTGGCCAGATCTGCCACAGAATCAATGGGCAGAGGCTCAGAAACAAGTTACGTCTCTCATGGAGATGGGGGCTATTCAGCCAGTACCAGAACAGGAAAAAGGACAAGGTTTTTATTCAAGGCTGTTCCTGGTACCCAGAAAAGACAATGCATGGCGTCCAATACTAGACTTATCAATTTTGAACACGTACCTGGACATTCCAAAATTCAAAAATGCTGACATTACAGCAGCTACTGCCTATGCTGGGCAGGAACGCCTGGTTGGTGACTCTAGACTTGAAAGAGGCATACCTGCATATTCCAATAAAGGAATCGTGCAGAAGATACCTCCGCTTCAAGGCAGGTTTTTTACATTACCAATTCTCTGCACTGCCCTTTGGCTTATCTACTGTGCCCAGAAACTTTACAAAGTGCCTGGCACCAGTAATTGAATTCTGCAGACAAAGAAGCATACAAATTTATCCTTACCTGGACGACTGTCTCATTCAAGCAGAGAACAAGGACATTCTTCTTCAACATCTGACGTTTGTAAAAAGGCTTCTAACATGCCTAGGATACACAATAAACGAAAATAAATCACAACTGGTACCCTCTCAAATAATTGCATTCCTGGGTGCAAGCTTGAATACAACTGCCCAGATGGCTTACCTTACGCCAGACAAACAAAGGCAACTGACAGCATACTTCAAACAGATGGCAACAAAAACCCAGTTGTCTGCAAGGCAAATTCTGCAGGCTTTGGGGTTCATGGCATCCTGCATTCTACTAATTCCATATGCAAAACTGCATATGAGGAAACTGCAATGGTACCTAAAAAGCTTATGGAGTCAACATTGTCACAGTTTGGAAACAATGATTCCTGTCATTCCCTGCCTACAACAGGAGTTTCTTTGGTGGGCAGAGACATGTCACCAAAACAAGGGACTGTCATTCACTCTACCCCCTGCCACCCAAACCCTAACTACAGACGCATCAGACTATGTTTGGGGGGCCCACCTGGCGGGAAGATGCATTGAGGGCATTTGGAGCCCAAAACAAATATATCTGCATATCAACCAGAAAGAGATGCTAGCAGTTCAGAATGCTCTGACAGCCTTCAAGGACTTACTTCATCCAGGTCATCTACTGATAGACGGACAACACCACGGTTATGTGGTACATAAACAAGCAGGGGGGGTACACATTCCTACCCCCTTTGCAGACTAGCCATGGCATTGTGGAACACAGCCTTGACTTACCAAGTACATCTTCAAGCTCAATTCCTGCCAGGAAAACAAAATACTGTGGCAGACCTTAGCAGAAATCTTATGGACCCACACGAGTGGAAACTGGATCCACAAATCTTCAGCATGGTTACACAGAAATGGGGGAGCCCAGACATAGATCTATTTGCCTCTCGCCAAAGTCATCAACTGAACAAATTCTGCACAAGGACTTATCACAGACAAGCATGGAAAGTGGATGCCCTATCCTTCAGTTGGAAAAATCTATCAGTCTGTGCCTTTCCTCCTCTGCCACTTCTCTCCAAGGTCTTACTAAAGGTTAGACGGGAAGAACCAAAAATGATCCTAATTGCTCCAGACTGACCTCTCCAGCACTGGTACCCAATCCTAAGGAATATTCTCAACTCCCTCCTTGGTACTTGCCTCAAATACCTCATCTACTGTCTCAGCAGAACAACCAAATTCTGCACACCCAGCTCCAAACTCTGGACCTTGCAGAATGGCTGATCATTTAATTATTTAAACAACACCTTTCAGTAAATCTGTGATGGATGTCATTTTGGAAGCTAGAAGGCCTAGTACTAGGAAAGTTTATGCTGATAAATGGAAAAGATTCTGTGCTTGGAACCAAGCACAAGGAACAGACACAGCAAAACCAAATCCTCAGATTTTACAAAACTTGACTGAGATGCTTGACAAGGGCCTATCTTTTTCTTCAATAAAAATCCATGCCTCTGCCATCTCGGCTTATTACAACACGGAGCCTCCCATCTTTTCTCATCCTCTGCTAAAACAGTATGTTAGAGGGGCCAAAAATGTAAGGCCTCCCAGAAGATCACCAGCTCCTGAGTGGGACCTCAAGTTTGTGCTGGAAAAACTCACCCTGCCTCCTTTTGAACCAGCAGCTACTGCGGATATAAAATTTTTATCTTGGAAAACAGCTTTCCTTTTGGCAATCACTTCAGCAGGAAGGCTTTCAGAACTACAGGCTCTCATGGCTGTGGAGCCTTTTATTACATTTTACCTGGGCAGGGTGTCCCTCAGGACCAATCCCTCCTTTATGCCTAAGGTGGTATCCAGTGTGGCTCTTAACCAAACTATTCACCTGCCAACATTTTACCCAAATCCACAGAATAAGGGGGAGCGGATTCTGTATTCATTGGACATATACAGACAACTAAGATTCTACTTAAACGGGACCAAATCTCTAAGAAAGTCTGAACAACTACTGGTTGCATTTGCTTCAGGATCAGAGGAGAAAGCTTTATCAAAGCAGACTATTTCTAAGTGGATAAGCCACTGCATTCATTTTTGTTACTTGCACCATGGTAAACCTGTACCCAAGGGAATCAGGTCACATTCCACCAGGGCTGCCTCTACCTCAGCAGCCTTTGTCAGAGAAGTTCCAACCAAAGACATTCTAGAAGCTGCTACTTGGAGCTCTGTGCATACCTTCACAAAGCATTATCATTTGCCTCTCTTCTCCAAATCCAGGGCTGGATTTGCCTCTGCAGTTCTGCAGGGCCTTATAGTGGCCCCAATGCTATTTAGTTCCAAACTCCAATCCATAACTTTGGGATTCTACCCAAATGTAATGACTGCAACAGTGAAGCACGAAGAACATAGTACAGTTGTGTACACTTACCATAAATGTAGATGTCCGAGTGTATTCACTGTTGCAGTCCGGGTTACCACTCGCCATCCCCCTTTTCTGTAACTTCTCTTTCCTTCACTGTATCCTACAGCCTTTGTGGTATATTTGCTTTTAGATGAAGGTAAAGTTTATGTTGCTAAAAGTGCATTTACATATATATTGCTGTTTAGTGATATTTATATATACATTTTTATGCTCCCCATTTGGGGGGCACCTGACATTTGGGGCAAGAAAAACTGAATAAAATGGCATCAGCTGCATGTTTTATACCTCTGATGACCTGACGTCATGGAAGAGGAGACAGCAACCGATGCAGGACCCAAGACTTTGTTATACAGGCCGACTGAGGGCAACATGCCTGCAGATTACCCAAATGTAATGACTGCAACAGTGAATACACTCGAACATCTACATTTATGGTAAGTATACACAACTGTACTGTATGGAGGTACAAAATAAGGTCGTGTTTGAAGTTAGGAAGAGAGGTATGACTTCTAATATGTAGAGGAAGATTATTCTTAATAAGGGAGATGGAGTGTTTAAGTATTTTACCTATGTTAATATTGGGTTTATAGACTTGTAGAAAGAGTTTATCAGAGCTGCGCAGGGATCGGGGAGGGGTGTACCAGGAGATCAGGTTGGACAGAGATGGACAGTCAGAATTAGAATTAAGAATTCAGAAAGCTTGGATGAACTGACATTTGGTCAGAAGGTGTGGGAATTCGAGCCAATGTATTTTTTGAGAGCAGAACAGTGATGAGATTTATAGGGGCTGCTGGTGACAAATCTAGCAATTTTGTTATAAGTTTGGTCAAGTTTTGCCAGCAGGTTATATTGTAAATTGGAAAATAGAGGGAAGCCATAGAGGATGGCGGGGAGGAAATAGGATTGGGCTAGCAGTAGTTTAGAGTTGGAGGTCAGGAATTTGCAGTTTCTATATAACATGCCCAGTTTTTGATGTGTTTTCTTTATGGAATGAAGTATGTGGAGGTCTAGTTTGAGCTAGTCGTCAGTGATGACACCTAGGAGTTTAGTGTGTAAATCTGGTGATATGATGGTGCCATTTAGTGAGGATATGAGAAAGGTGGCTTTGTGATGGGCTAGAGCTTTAGGTAGGAATAGTAAGAGCTTAGTTTTAGAGGGGTTCAGGATAAGTTGATTGTTGGAGAGCCACTTCTCAACAGAGTGCAATGAAGACTGGGTGATATGGTGGAGGTTATTGATAGTCAGAAATTGAAATCAAAGTTGAATAGTCTGCATTCTGTATGATAGGGGAGAGATTGCTGGCAGTGTATATGCCATTGGTGAAGAGGTTGAAAAGGAGGGGGCCAAGAATAGGACCTTGAGGAACACCGGTCTGAACTGGCAGAAAGGATGAGAAGGAATTTTGCCATTTAACTGCTTCTAAGCGACTGGACACGTAACTAGAGAACCAATTTAGAGTGGTGATAGAAATGTTCAGCTGAGAAAGTTTTTGAAGTAGAAGCTTGTGAGAAACTGTGTCAAAAGCCTTTGACAGATCTAAGAAAAGGCAAGACCCAAGTTTATTATTGTCTCTGGCCTCAGCTACTGTACGAGAGAAGGATAAAAGTGCTGTGTTAGTACTGTGTTTGGGCCTAAAACCATGCTGGGTGTTGGTTAAAAGATTGTTTTGAGTAAGGTGGCAAAGCAGTTGAGAATGAATACACTTTTCTAGAATTTTGGAGAGGGGAGAAAGAATAGCAATGGGACGGAAGTTAGATGGTTCTGTGGAGTTTCCACCCTTATGTAGTGGGATAGTATAGTATTCCTTCCAAATAGAGGGAAAAATAGATTCTTGGATTGAGCGGTTTATTAGAATGGAGACAGGAAGGGCCACAGAGTTAGCATCAATTCTTAGGAATTGGGAAAGTCGGTTATCAGGGGTGGGGGAACAAGGTTTGAGTTTACTAAGGAGAGTTTTAATATAACTAACAGATACAGGTTTGAGCAAGAAGGGGTCAGAGAGGTTAGAGGAGTCAGATTGGGGGTATGGAGAAAAAGTGGGTGTGGTAATGGAAGTGATAGTACTGGAAGTAGAATTAGAAGTGGGGTTGGGAATATTAGAGGTGTTAGGTACAAGTTTAGAAATGGTATCAATAAAGTAGTGATTAAAATGAATGGCAGTATCTGAGGGAGATTGATTGGGAAAAGGATTGGGGATTGTGTGTGAGCCAGGGTTGAGAAGAGTTTTTATGGGTGACCAGAACTTCTGGGGGTTAGTAGGTTTCAGAGATTTATCAGAGAGGTAACATTTTCTTCTGGCCTGGTTGACCCTTTTTTTTGTAAGGTTTCTAAGTTCCACGTAAGATTGAAGAAAGACAGAAGATTTGTTTTTTAGATATTGTTTCCAAGTGGCATTTCTTTTATGCATAAGGTGGAAGGTTTCTTTGGATAGCCAGGGGGCATGTCTAGCTTTGACTTTTATTTTCCTGATAGAGCTAGAGAGTTGAGTATGTTTAGGAATGTCTGGTTAAAGTAGCTAACTGCATCATTTAAAGGTAAAGAATATAGACAGGACCAGTTAATATCTGAGTGAATTTTGTTAAAGGAAGTGATATTGAAATTTCTTTGGTTACGGATGTATTCAAAGAGATGAGAGCAAGCGAGTTTGGGTGAGTACCTAGCAATGTGGATAGGTAGGTGGTCACTAATAGAGTCAGATAGTGTACCTGGCTTGTGGTACAAATTAGGAGAATTTACCTAAATCCAGTCTAGGATAGAATTGGAGTGGTTTTTGCCATGGCGGGTTGAGGAGGAAACAAGTAGAGTAAAACCTTGTAGGTTGAGACTATGAGACGGTGTATTAGAGTTAACGAAGTTCCAGTCAATATTTACATCCCCAAGTATAATAGTTTCAAAGGGGATGTGATGAAAACACCAAGATAAGATGTTTTCAAGGATGGTGATATTATTCCCTGGTGGAATATAGATTGAGGCTATGGCCATTTTTTGGTAGTTGTTGAGATGACAGTTTACTATGAATACCTCTGCAGGGTGGAAGGAGATAGGGGTAATAGAAAGTGGTAAAATATTGAGAGAGTCAGAAAAAGGAATGGAGACACCACCTCCCTTTTTGCTAGGTCTGTCCTGTCTGTAGATATTGAAATGGGGGGGGGGGCAGATCTCAGAGTTGTGGATGTGGGGTTTTAGCCAAGTTTCAGAGAGAGTTAAAATGTGGGGAGTATAGTGTTGAATGAGAGAATGGAGATCAGGCACTTTGTTGCAGATACTCTGGATATTAAGGGAGAAGAATTTAAGTCTTTTGGTTTTGTATGTAGAAGTGAGAGTGGATGGGGAGGTACTAGTGAGAGCAGGATTGCTAGAGGTGTGGGAGAAGAAGTAATAGTAATAGATGGAGTAGAGGAATTAGAAGATAAGAGTTGGATATTAGGACCAAGGTTGGGATGTATATCACCTGAAAGGAGGAGTGTTGTCAGGATAGAGAGTAAAGAGATAAGATGAGGGAGAGGATAGAGAAATTTGGGTTTTAAGTCTGATATTAGTTTTAATAAGGGAAGTAATTTTATTTTAAAGAATAAATAGTGTGGTAGAGTACAGTGAGTGTGAGCATATAGGAGTATGGTAGGACCTGGATAGATTTTGGTAGGGATGTAGGTTCCTAGTGAAGGGTAAGGGGAGAATTGCAGGGGGGCAATTCCCATTCGGCTTTCCTGAAAACATTGGAGAACATGAAGATCTCTCCGAACACCATTATATTGGGCGACTTCAACTACCCAAACATTGACTGGAAGCACTACTCAAGCCCCAGCACCTTAGCCCAAAGATTCCTGGAAATTATAAACTCAAATGCTATGGAACAACTAGTCACCACTCCCACAAGAGGGGACAACATACTAGACCTGATCATTACCAACATGGGGACTCTATGCTCCACACCAGAAGTATATCCCTCATTGGTAAGATCAGACCATAAATTAATTTCACTGGATGTCCACATCCCGACCCCACCCCCAGCCCAGAAAACCACAGTGAAAAACTTCTCAAAAGCAAACTTCTCACTTCTCAAAACCGAAGTGGAATCCTTCAAGGCCCCAGGGCCAGTGGAAACTACAGCCCAAACTGCAGAATCCTATATAAATGCATTCTACGGACATCTCCAGGAATGCATGGATCATGCTATCCCAAACAAAACCAAGACCCAATCATCCAAAGGCAGGCGTCCAGTCTGGTGGACCCCTGCCATAAATAAACTGTACAACAGAAGGAGGAAGCTACTACATGATAGAGCAAAATCCCTAATAGGGAAGGCATCTCTGATCAGTACTAGCAAAAAATTACAATCCCTCATAAAATCCTCCAAGGCCAGCTTCGAGAGAAAAAATTGCACAGGACACCAAAGACAATCATAAGGCTTTTTTCAGTTATGTTAGAAACCTGGGATGCAACTCCCAGACTTGTTCTGAGTTGATTCTAAACGACAAAAATACACTGAACCCACAGACATCGCCAATATCCTGGCAGACAGGTTCAGTGCAAACTTCTCCACCCCCCCCCCAAAAGAGCAAATATCTATCCCGGCAGAGGGCTGCCTCCCAAACATCTCAGATGCTCAGGTGAAGGCTGCCCTCTCCAAAGCAAAAAACACTGCTTCCATGGGACCAGATGGCGTCCCAGGTTGCGTCCTACATGAACTACAAGAGGAACTAATCCCTCAAATAAAACAGCTATACAATCTCAGCCTCACTACAGGATATGTGCCCACAGAATGGCGTACAGCAACAGTGGTCCCACTCCACAAAGGTGGAGCATCTACAGACCCTGGAAACTATCGCCCCATAAGCCTGACTAGCTTAGTCTGCAAGGCTATGGAGAGCATCATCATAGAGCTCATAAACAAAGACATTGGGGACCTACAGACACTAGATCCTACCCAGTTCGGCTTTGTCAAGGGCAGATCCTGCCTTTTGAACCTGGTTGACTTCTTTGAAACAGTCACCAAAACCATAGATAAAGGGAAGGTAGTCCACACAGCCTATCTGGACCTTGCAAAGGCATTTGACACAATACCCCACTCGGGCATCATAGATAAGCTATCCAGCTTAAATATAAACCCCTATGTCACAAGATGGGTCGCAAACTGGCTCAAAGACAGAACCCACAGAGTGAGAGTTGCTGGAGCCATGTCAGACTCAAAACCGGTCACAAGTGGCGTCCCACAGTGTTCTGTCCTGGGACCACTCTTGTTCGGTATATACTTTTCCGAGGTACAGGCAAACGTGGGAGGACTATGGCTCACCAAGTTCGCAAACGACTGCAAACTGGGCGCCATAATCAACTCTCCAGCTGACACAAACATCCTTCAAAAAGGTCTCACAGAGACAGATAACTGGTGCCAGCGCCATGGTTTAAAGTTAAATGCCAAAAAATGTATAGTCATACCCTTTGGCAAAAACAATGTGCCCACAAATTACCACATAGGCGGAAACCCATTAAGTACAGAGAAAGTTATTAGGGACCTGGGGACCCAAGTTGATAGCAATCTCTCCTTTGAAAACCACATTGCCAAAGTGGTTAGAAAGACCTTCTACATAGCCCACCTCATCACGAAGGGTTTCACATCTAGATCAAGGGAGGTAATCGCGCCTTTATTCATCCCTCATCAGGCCCATCATAGAATACAATGCCCCTTTTGGGATGTACCTTACCCGACACCTGCAGCAATTAGAAAGACCCCAAAAGTATCTCACCAAGAGGATCAAGGGTCTCAAACAGATGCCATATACTACTCGGTTAAAAAAACTCCAGCTCTACTCAGTTGCATACCGCCTACTTGAGGCGATCTATGCCTGTCATACAAAGTTATGGCAAATCCAGAATTAGTGGACATGTTCCACCTCAGTAAATCTAAATCCCTTAGAGCCACACTGAGGGACTTGAACCTCAGCACAGAAATAAATAGAACTTGCTGGAGGGACAGGTTCATAACCCAGAGGCTCCCTTCGCTCTGGAATAGAATTCCAGTTCATGTGAGGCAGAGCACCTCACTGAATCTCTTCAAGAAGAATCTCGATAAGTGGATGGGGGATCGTAGGTTTGTCCCAGGGATTACTCCCGTGTCACTATTAGACAGAGGCACAGTAAACTAAACCTTAAAAAAGGGCACAGTATACTCAAATCAAGGGGTGGCGTAAGCCATACAGAATCGGGCTGGGCTTATAATTGCCCCAGGGCAGATAGCCTAGTATGAACCTATGAACCTGAGATGTGACATATGTCAGTGTAAATAGCAGCGGGAAGAGGAAAAGAATTGGCAACATCATTAGTGATAGGCGTTAAGCAATAGTTACAACAATACAATATATAAAGCAGTTTTAAATGTGACAGGCAGTCTCTAGAAAAACTAAAGATATATTAAGATATACCACAAAGTATATGTTCTTTACAAACCAAAAAATATGTGGCAGTATAGAAACCTCAAAAGGTCCCAAAAGTGAGACTGCAAACAAAGTTTGTCTTAATCAAAATACAAAACACAGTCTCCTAAATTAGTAGACAGCAGTCACCTGACCACCGATCCAGTAAACTTCCAAAATAAAATGTGACATATAAGTAAATGCAGACAGATTAACAAAAGCATATAATCTGCAAAAAATGGAGACAATAGTAAATAGAGGGATACTTTTTCTTACAATATTGTGAAACATTCAAAATACCCCTCAATAAATAAAGCAGTTAATACACCTGTATGCAAAAATAAACAGAAAGCAATATAGACAGCAACAAGTTAGTGAAGCTACAAATGTTACTCAGGCAAGATAGAAGGGAAGTATCATAAAACTAAGAAATAAAACAGCTAAAAGCTGTGCAAGTAGTGAGCAAAGCCCCTAAAAAGCAACTCCGCTCATATTCAACAGTCATTTACAACAAATCTAAAATGTAGAGGTCCCAACAAGTCCTGATAAGCAAACCCTACAGATGACAACTCACAGGCAAGGTTTCATCCAAAAGAATTATCAAGCACCCTTTACAGAAGGTTGCTATTCACAACTGTGAGGGAGCTAAAACAAAGGCCCAAATGTCACACAGACAAACCAGTCCCCAAAACAACCATTGCAGCTATTCAGCCCAAGGCCCAAACGTCACACAGACAAACCAGTCCAAAAACGACCGTTGCAGCTATTCAGCCCAGAAATGAAAAGAACACAATTAGGCCCACTCACCGACAATTACAGCTACTCAGAGATTTCAACCATTACCACAAATACAGTATTGGCATTCCTGAATGGAACGACGTTTGACTCAAATGTGCAAAGCTCTAGGCACAATGAGACAATAACACAAGAATTTCAAACTTTTGTAGAAAAATGGATTTTAAGCATATTACATTAAGACCCAGATCTCGACAAGTCCATGAGCAAGTAGAATAGATGAATCTTGATATAAACAATTTTATGAGAAAGTGTGAGGATTTTGAAAGCTCAGATTACCACTTTTCAGTTGTGCAGTACAGAAACATACTTGTGAAGTCTGTGGGACTTTCACCAAAATAACTGCCGATGGGTAGATGTTTGTATTTTCCATAGTCTTCACTGATCTATTTCAAGTGGAGAAAATATTCACCGGTAGGTGAAGTTAAAAACCTGCTGTGTGCATTCAGTAATAGAGAAGCAACTTGGTTTACATCTCTGTGAATAAATAAACGTGCACTTCCTAGTTTTATTTTAAATCCAAAATTTGGCCCGATAACCACTTTCAGAGGTGAGACAGCTGCAGATAATTAAACTCCGTAGCTAGCGGTACAGTTTTTTAAACCCGTTACTTCAGTTTGTTGCAGAATCAATTTGCTTTCGGTATGTTTCCTTCCATGGCGGAGTAGTGCCTTTATAAAGGGAACAATGCCTCCCTAGAGCGTCCAATGTAGGTGAGCTGTCAGTCCTTCATATAACTGGAATCAGCAGCAATATAGTGCACTTGCCAGATGACAGAGTGTACATGCCAAGGTTGTTTAATGGTGCTGTTGTCATTTCATGATCTAAGGCTGATCTTTATTTTCTTTGAATCTTTAGTCATTCTCAGTGTAGCATCTTTTAGCTCCTTCATGCATGATGGTGAGAATACTCAATAGTCCATCCAAGCCCCAATAAATCCAGCACAGGTGATGAGTTTTCACCTTTTGCTGATTCACATTGTGCTGCAACAGCTTATGGATCTATAAAGACAGACCTCCACATTGCCTTCACTTCCTGGCACCCCTGTGCATGACGGAATATTGTAGCTTTCCTTCCCAAATTTTTCCCACTGGAGACACGGAAAGTAACATCTCACTGCATCTGTTGTCCCCTAAGCTAATAAGGCTGGAATGCTTAGGTGTTGAATTTAAATCAATGGGGGGTACTGGTGATGATATTAACATTGCCTTTGTAATTGGTGGATGTCATGCCCTGGGTGGAGACTGCATTATCCTAGTCTGCTTCTACAGTTAAGGGTCAGGTCCACCTTCCTGAGAGCCTGTAATAATAGTCATTCTATTTTTCCAGGGATGCCAATAAGTTGCACTTATTTACTGCCAGCCTCTTATTTACTGTTACTACTGGTCTTGGTTACAAAGGTAATGGTATAGGTAAGCTACTTCTACACTAGACACACAGGCATACTTCATATTAAGTGCTGTGTGTAAAATTCTCTCTAACCTGTAAGATGACTTAATCTTTTGTCCCACAACTTCTGAAGGGCTTGAAATGCACATGTGAGTGATTTGTGACAGTGCTAACTTAGTGACATATAGGGGTCCTTGTAGTTTTGAGGACCATAAGTGTGATCCTTGGAATTATGGGCTTGCTACAACAGCTGTGGGGAAATAAGATAATTGTGCAATTGTAGTAGCACCTTGGAAATTAACCAATATCTTCAAGTACAGTGACCTTGAAGTTAGTATATATTGCTAGTGTGGGGTGGTGCAGGGAGCATGTTCCCTGCAGTACCACTTAAACTACAGGCATTCCCCGGGTTAAGGACTAGATCCATTTATTTAGTCTCTCCTTAAGTCAAATTTGTATTTAAGTTGAAACACGTACATGTGGTTCTTATTAAATGTGACTTAGTCAAATGTTTGCCTCAGTCTAGTATTTATTTTACTTTTCTTTACATATAAAACACTTTAGAAACACTTCCAAATTAAAAAAAAAATCTTAAACATAGTACTGCATGCTGTAGCTGTGCTTCCTATGAGCTATGCTTCTTTACTTCCTATAGCTGGTTTAAGGCATCTTGTTATTAAGTGTAGTGTTTATAAGGACTCACACACACACACACACACACACACACACACACACACTCTTTTGGTCAGTTTTTCTTAAAATTGTGGTTGTCTAGCAAATGTAGTGGCAAATCAATAAAGACTGAAGTTAGAAAATAATGATCGACATTTGAGTTTCAGAATTTATAACCTTCAGAAAATTCACGCTAATGCAAAACTTTCAGAAAATTCACGCTAATGCAAAACTGTCAGTCTATTAATTTTCTGTCCCACTTCTATTTATGGTTTTGTCCAGATTTCTTGCTATAAGAGTTTTCGAGGTAACACACACAGACTTTGCCCTCCTTTACCTATTCTATAACTAAACCTCTCCCCTTATGCAACCACCCATCTCTTAACTGCTACAGGAGATTGTTCACTTACTCACACTCTTCACTCTGTCACACACACACTCACTTCCTCATTCATACATGCATTCACTCACACATCACTCTCAATCTTTCCCAATCTCATACACACACACAGATTTGGGCGACTTTAAGGATTTTATTTTTTTTCTGTTATTTTCGACATTGCAACAGCCTGTTCTTATCTACGGGTTGTCCGCATGTTGAATTTCCGTAACCTGGGTGCTACTGATATCTAATGGTGAGTTTTAATATTTTCTGTTTTATTAAGGACACTGGATTTGTTTTTTACATCCTTCAGGACTCACAGTAGTGTAATAATCTGCCATCAACCAAAAAACCTGATACATGATAGGTAGTCCCATATACCATACCTTACATTCCTTCAGTAACAGTTGCAGAGGGGGCATATCAACATGCAGTACATCAGTATATGTCCTTGTACCACAGCGCCAGCACCTTTCAACTATGACTTTGAGGTATTGATCATTATAGCAGGCGTTCATCAGCATCATTTTCACCATCATGGACCTGCAGTTGCAGGCATGACTGCCAAGTGAAAGTAGAAGTTCCTCGGTTTCATTTAGCACTGCTGGCAAAGGTCCACCACTGGTGCTATTCCTGGCTGTCTCAGCATCTCATGTACTTGTCATAGCAGGTCACTCATGCCCATGACATAGCAGCAGCAAGCTTGCATTATGTGGCTATGCTCACCAACCACATTTACCCAATTATAATTTTCCAGGTTCTTCTTATGGAAACAAGAACTCTTGATATTATCCTTCAAAATTTATAAATCTACTAACACCTACCAAGTAAGTGGCAATACTCATAAAAATTTTAATTCAAATCTTAGCACAATTTCTATGTCATGTACTGGTGTACAGCCAGACAATCCTCACAACGTTTTACAGTCAAGCAGTTTTAGTCATCAAAGAAAAGAACCTGTTAACAGATCTATGCTAGACAATGATATTATGAGTGAAACTAGAACCGTAAGAGAAACTGTAAGTGAGATGTTAGTGCCTTCTCCTCCACATGGCTACTCCTCTCATCACAACTCCTGTTTTCCATCTCGGTTGTCTGTCACTTATACCTCTCCAGCTGTTGATGGTCAGATGAATTCAGTTCAGAATATTTCAGTTATTAAAGATGTTAACAGTGATTTCGAAAGGGGTCTTTCCAATTAATCTTTTTTATCCCAAGCATTACCCACTGGCAGCACGAGAGTAATATCTCAGAATGCAAGCCATAGAGGAAGAATTCACATGAGAGGAAGAGGGAGAAGCAAAAGGAATATGTTTATAGCACCGAGACATATGCGCACCAGAAGCAGCTTCAGATAAACACTAGGTCAGTTAAGGACTTCGCTAATGTTGTCATTGGGTTAGTTAATGACATCGTCAAGGAAGTTAATGTGCTCTCTACTAATGAATGTAATGTGTCCTCACTATCGTCTCTCAAGGAAGCTTTCATTGCAGAGAACGAATTACCTAGTATTTCTATACTTCATTCAGCAGAGAATAAATTACCCAGTCATTCTATATTTCATACAGCAGAGGTAGGAAGTAGCTTAGTGTTTAACCACACTTTTTCTAGTGCTCCTATTCTCTCTGAGTTTAGAAAAAAATGTTAGTGCAGTTGAGAATGAATGTCAAGGTGGTTTGCTACAGTCAGTGGCAACACCTTCTTGTTCCTATGGATTGTCTGAGTATCACAAACTGTTTGCTGCAGAGCCTCATGTTGTTTCTGTTAATACACTTACTTCAGTGTTTAATCTAACAAAGTATTATCAGCTGATCACTTAAGTGTTAAGCAAAGGTTTTACGTTTATACCATCACAGAGAGATAATTTGTCTAATGTATTACTTGACCTTAGACTTTATATTAGAACTCTTAATTTGAAAGTTAGTTTAGGTTGTGAAAATTATCTTGATTCTTTGACTTCTTAAATGTCTAACAACTCACAAATGTCTAACAAATCACAAATAGTTAACTCCTCTCAACATCAAAATCACAGCAATTCTTTGGATCTTTACTTTTCTTAAAAAGAAAAGCCTGTACAACCCACATTTAAATAACACAATTGCTACATTTTTGAAGGTATGTGGGAATGATTTCAGAAAAACACTTGCTAGTAATTCTAATGTTAAATGGTTTCATTTCAGTGAAAATGAAAAAAAAGCTCTCTTGGATTTAGCTAATGACAATAATATCAGAATTATGAGAGACAGTAATGACACGGGCATCGTTCTGATGCAGTGTAACACGTATATTAACAAAAGTGTTGACACACTTAATGATGATTTTTATGAGTTACTATTGATGTAGTGCATAGTCATTTTGAACAAATAGGACCATGTCCTTAGTTTATTAGCTAAAGACAAAGACCACAGTATCACTACTGAGGCATTTCAATTTATGCATTCTCCTAACTCTAGTTTGGCGAAACTGTTCGGCTTCCAGAAATACACAAACAAGTTAATTACCCTCCCCTTCAGACTTATTGTTTCAAACAAATGCTCCAAAACTGAGAGGATAGCTCAATAAACTGATTTTGTACTTAATCCTGTTGTTCAAGCCACACCATTTTATACTAGAGACTCTTGGGATTTTCTCAACGAACTATGTAAAGCTAATATCAATTATGTTTCTTGTTACGTTTGATGTGGTACCACTTTACACCAACATTCCTCATGTAGAAGGGTTGAATTATATCAGACCTTTTCCCACAAAGAAGACTTATACCTTGGACACTTTAATATCTTTAGTGTTACACAACATTTTTTCCCACTTTAACAACAAAAAATTTATAGACAGGTCAGAGGTGTAGCTATGGGGGTCCAAGATGGCTCCACCCTTTGCCAACTTAGTCTTAGTTGAGTGGAAACTTAATACTTGAGTTCATTTGCCAGGGTTATATGTAATGAAAATGTACAGGAGGTACATTGATGACATTTTTTTTATTTGTAAGGGTAGTGAACAACAACTTAGTTTATCAAGTCACTCACTGAAAGTATTGTTTTTTTTTGGAATTTACACACACACATATATATATATATATATATATATATATATATATATATATATGACCCGCGGTGGTGGTGCTGCGGTAGCGTTGTCGCCTCACAGTAAGACGCTGTCCGGTTCGATTCTCAGCTAGAGCGTCTTCTGCATGGTGACATGCGTGAATGGGTGTACCTTCGTTGATGGTTGTGCGTCAGGGCTGGTAACTCTGCACGTAAAAATCAACTACCAATCATTAGCGGACTGGAGTTCTGCTGTGGCGACCCCTAACCAGGAAAAGCCGAAAGACACAACAACGTGTGTGTGTGTGTGTGTGTGTGTATATATATATATATATATATATATATATATATATATTTCACCAAAAAATCCATTTCACTGAAAATTCTGACAATAGGGTTCATTTTGCCGAAAATACTACTGACAGTGTATATGCCCTTTACCCCAAATGTAGAGCGATCTCGGAGTGAGAATATTAAAGTGGGGGGGGTGTGCCCTCCACCCAGTAAAGTTTAATATTGTCTAGTATTGTTTTATATTGTCCAGTCCCTGAGTAGGTGGGGGCTACGCCCCCCACACCCCCATTATGGGGGGCTGTGCCCCCCACCCTCCCTACATTAATTTTCTCACTCTGAGATCGCACTACACTTGGGGAAAAGGGCATATACACTCAGTACTATATTCGGCAAAATGGATTTTCAGCAATTTGGACCCTATGTTAGAATTTTCGGCGAAATGTCATAGACCCATATATATATATATATATATATATATATATATATATATACACACACATATATATATATATATATATATATATATATATATATATATATATATATATACACACACACACACATATATATATATATATATATACACACACACACACGTACAAAACTTCTTACAAATGAGCGAAAAAAAGACATGTATATTAAGCTTTCATTCTTTAATCGGGTTAAGAACTTCATCAGAAATGTCCAAAATAATGCAGTGCATCCCCATATAAACTTTTCAGAGCAGCATGTCGTAAAAGGTAAAAACCAATCTGTAAACTCAAGCAGTAATTGCGTATTGTAACAAGTGTTAGCAGAATGCATACTTAGTTGTAACCATAGTGATATGAAGTAGCATCAGATTACAAAGGAACTTAGAGTAATTACACATTTCAGTACCACCACCGTAACGCACATTTAATGTTGAGATTCTCATTAATGCCCGGTGGAGAATTTGCATTTAGTCTAAACTGCCACATTAACTCTTTAACTTCTAGCAGAGTGTCAACGTCTCCAAAAAATAAATGAACGTGTTCAAGTACCAGAAACTGAAATTGCAAAAAGCCATTACATGAAATACTGTGTTTTGCTAATGCGTTTTTACAGTCAGCGTACTAATAGCTACACAATGTTCCTTAATTCTGGCAGACAATTTCCTGCTTGTCTCACCAACATACAAAGAAGGGCAAATCTGGCAGACCGCCTCATAAAGTGTATTTACTGTCTTGCAATTATAGTGGTGTAGGAAAACCACTTTGAAGTTGCAGTGCTGAAACTGATAAGATCCTCCTGTAAATATGTAATTGCAAGCCACACAATTCCCACAAGTGTGCATGCCTGGGGCAGTATCGTTTAACAGGTCCGGTTGTAAAAGAAATGGTGTGTCTCTATTTACTAACATGGAGTACAGTGATTTAGTGTGTTTATGTGAGAAAACCTGGGCCAAGCCGAGTTTATCTGCTATTTCTTGACTGTCAGTTAGTATACACCAGTTATTTAATAAAACATTCTTTACTTCTGAAGAATCTGTGCAAATAGGCACCGGAAAGCTGACAGTCCAATCCATTTGTGGTTCTTCAGCGTAGTGCTGTGAACTGAGCTCTGAATGGTTTTATGAGGTTAGTACAGTAATGTGATTAGAGGAACCAGAGACGTGGTTGTCAACCAGAGCATGATTTGTGGAACCGGAGGCTTGGACCCTGAACAGTTCAGCATTGGGCCGTCCAATGTGTGAGTTTGGTTCTGAAGCTTGATAGGTTCTTGGAGTGAATCCAGCCTTCAGAATAGGCTGAAATTTAGTGGTTCGAGAGTTTCATACCTCTTGAAACAACTCTTCTAATAGACTTTCTGGATATTGCCTGTCCCTGAGCAAGTGAATTAGGAAAGCATATTCCTGTACAAACACTTCATCATTACTGATGATCTTTGAGAGGCGGATAAATTGCCCTCTCGCAAGGTTTCTTTTCATGAAGTAGGGATGCATACTGGTAAAGTCCAGATAATTATTGCGAAAAGTCTTTTTCCTGTAAATGTTTGATTCCTACTCCCTAGTGTCCACATGTAAAGTTATTGATACATCCAAGAAGGAAAGTTGTGTACCCCAGTCTGACAGATTAAAAGTTAAGAACGGAATGCTGTGAGAAAGAACGGCCATAAAACTTCTGAGATGTTCTTCACTACCCTGCCAGATGAAAAAAAAATATCCTTCATGAAGAGGGCATTACTTATTTTATTTATTTATTTTACATTTGTTTACCGGGAAAGTCCGACTGGAACTAGGTCCATTTAAAGCGGAGGCCCGGGGAGAAAAGCTCCACAACAACAGTTTTATACAGTGTTATATAAACAATCAGAAAAATTCAAATAATAAAAAAAATTTACATACAATAGATCTTTTCAGACAAGTTTACATTACACAAAGAGGACCCTGGATATTGGTATTTGGGAAGGAAAAGAAAAATAGTTTCATACAGTGTTATATGTACAATCAAGAAAGTATTTCATACAAAGATCTTTCCAGGTGGGTTTGCATTACTTAGATTACATTACTTACATGAAAATGTACTTGCAACAGGCTACTCGCTTTTCACGAGAAAAGATACAGACACTGTGCACTTCAACCTCTCTTGTTTTAACAGGGAATTTTTTTCCATTTCAACAAAAATGTCTACCAACAAGTTAGAGGGGTTGTGATGGGCTCGAAAATGGCCCTGACATTTGCCAGTTTGGTGCTGGCATCTTGGGAGGCCAACACCTTGGTACACCTGCTTGATTTTCAGTATGTGCAGCTTTACAGGCGCTATATTGACAATGTTTTTTTCATCTGGCTGTATTCTTCTATATTCTTATGCTGTATTCTTAGCTTTGGAGAGTGCGGTTTCTACCTGTGTGGCTGTGATTACCAGAATTTGGCAATCTTTTAGTATTGAGATGGGCCCTTTAGGAGGAGAGAGGTTAGTGAAGTTGGCACTAAATAGATCTGCCAGGATATTGGCAATATCCTTGGGATCAGTATATTTAATGCAATTCAGTTGTAGCTCAGAGCAGATCTAAACATTGCCATTTAGATTCTTGACATAACTATAGAATGCCTTGTGGTTGTCTTTGGAATCTTTGGCAATTTTATCTTCGTAACTAGCTTTGGATGATTTTATGAGGGATCTCAGCTTCTTACTGAGGCTGGTAAGGGAGATGTTCTTCATCTCACATTGCTGCAGTCCTTACACTTGGGTAGTCCGCTGTCCTCGGTCGGCCCGAATATCAAAGTATAAGGCTGACGTCGGTCAAGGCGCATTTGACTGACATCAGGACATCAGGGTACAAATGCGCATGACCGACGTCATATCCTCAGTCTTTTTTGCCGCATGGTCCGATGCAGAAGCAGTATTGCAAGTGCCGGTTGGCGTTCTGAAATTTTTCGTTTTCGGAGTTTCAGACCGAGTCAAAGTTGGCTAAGTACCCCGTTGGGGAATATTTTAGTTTTTTCTTGCCTCAGTGGTTTACCGGATGTCAGAAAAAGTGAATAATTTTATTTCTTGTGGGAAACAGATACCGCATAGAGACTATCATACTTTGTGTATTCCTTGTTTAGGGCCTGAGCACGGCGTTGTTGGGTGTTGCTCTTGTGCTAGATTTAATAAGCGCACTATCAAGAGTAGATTAGATTGTGCCAGGTTAGTCTTTGGGAAGCGGTGCAATTACAAAATGCCGTCGGATGCTTCGACGCCCGCTTCTTCGAAGAAGCACAAGGACAAAGCAGTGAAGCCTAGGCTAGAAGAACCGTCCGTACCGGACGCCGGTTCTTTAGAGGTGTCGGTGGAGCCGGTGGTTCCACCGGAGGTTTCTTTGGGATCCCAGGGAGAGACCTTGTTATTGCAGGATGTGGCCTCTCAGGAGGCAGGCCAGGGTGATGGGGCTTCACAGGTTACTATACTCCCCTCCCTGCCTAGGGTGGTTAGGTCCTCTCCTTCTGTTTCCAAGGCTTCTCCTAGAGGCAGGCCAGGTTTAGCTTCAGTTGGTGTCACCCCTAGTTCTTCTGGAACTGTGCCCAAGAAGCATATGCTTAAAATGGCAGAAGATTTGATTACTCTGATTAGGGGTTCTTTGCCCCCTCCTGATAAGAGACCTAGGGTGGAGCCTGAGCTAGGGAGTTTTGAGCAGGCTTCGGATGTTTCAGAGTCTTCGGCTGAAGACTTGCAGGAGTACTCTCCTTATTCTGATTCTGATGTGGATGATTCTACTCCTTCTGCTTCTCCTCCTGAGGATTTTTCTTTTTCAGAAACTCTTCATTCCATGAGGGAACATTTTAAGTGGGAAGGTCAGGACTTCTCTGATTCCAGGAAAAGGCTTAGGGAATTTTTGTTTTTACCCCAACATAGGCCTTTGGCTATACCTCCTGTTTTGGATGTAGTGGAAGATGTTTTTACAGAGGCTTCTCTTAATCCTGATTCTTTGCCTCCTGCTCCTGTTAAACCGGATAGGTATTACAGGGTGCCTGAAGTTCATAAGTATCTTTTTAAGAGTCCGAGGGCAGACCCAGAAACTGTTAGCCAGGGGCCTAAAGGTGTTAAGGCTTCTGTTGTCAAGAATCCGGTTCCTGCAGATAAAGAAGCCAGGGCCTTGGATAGATGGGGAAAGAAAGTTTATACTTCTTCCACTCTAGCTATGAGGGCTTTGAATTGCCAGTTTCACATGTTAAAATACCAAAACTATCTCCTTTCACAGTTGAAGTCTAAGGTTGATGCTCTGGCGGAAGGTATTGATTGTAAAGAGTTACAAGATTTAGTACATGTTTCTGAACAGGTGGGTAAGCATTCTTTGCAATGTGGTTTTGATGCTGTACAGGCCTCGTCTAGGGTGGCTGCCACTGGGTCAGTTCTTCGCAGGCACGCCTGGCTGAGGGATCAAAATTTATCTGACCATGTTAAAACAAGGATTTTAGATGCTCCTTTACAATCTGATGTGTTGTTTGGTTCTCCTGTTGAGGCAGTTTTAAAGAAAATGGAAGACAAGGCTAAGTCTATGCAGACTGTTAAAGATTTTTTGCAGGTTCAGCCTCCAAAGTTTAGTAGAAATTGGCCTGCTAAAGGGTGGACGTATCCTTCTTATGATTCCCAGTCTAGGGGTAGATCTAGACGTGGTAGGGGCAGAGCTTAGGGCTCTTTCAGGCCTAGAACAGGGAGTTCTCCTGCACAGTCTTCAGGTGAGGGCAGGGGTCAGTCCTTTCGTAAACAGACCCAATGACCTACCTTTTCAGCTGCCAGAGCCTTCTCGTCTGGCAGCACCTTTGGGAGGAAGGTTGGCACTTTTCAAAGAAAATTGGAGTTTAATTACCCAAGACAGATGGTTATTGGATATCATACACCAAGGTTACAGGTTTTATTTCCATACCTTGCCTCCTTTCAGAGGCATGCCAGACGTTCCTCCTCAACAAAGAATAGAGGCTCACAAGCAAATTTCTCTGTTACTTCAACTAGGGGCCATACAGCCGGTCCCTATGCCAGAAGTGGGCCTAGGATTTTATTCTCGCCTGTTCCTAGTACCAAAGAAGGGGAACACGTGGAGACCAATTTTGGATTTATCTATCCTCAACACTTATCTGGACATTCCCAAGTTCAAAATGTTGACGTTACAACAGCTTTTACCTCTGCTGGGCAAAGATCATTGGATGGTAACTTTGGATCTCAAGGAGGCTTACCTTCATGTTCCTATCAGACTAAGTTGCAGGAAGTATCTGCGTTTTCGAGCTGGGACTTCTCACTATCAGTTCTCTGCATTGCCCTTTGGCTTATCTACTGCGCCTAGAGTGTTCACGAAAGTTCTGGCTCCAGTGATAGCTTTCTTCAGGCTAAAAGGAATACAGATCTGTCCTTATTTGGACGACTGCCTGATTCTGGCTCAAGGAAGGGAAGAGCTTCTTCATCATTTGGAATATGTGATAGCAGTGCTAAGATGCCTAGGGTATTCTGTGAACGAAATAAAGTCCAGTCTAGTACCCTCTCAGGACATGTGCTTTCTGGGTGTAAGACTGAATACAGCATCCCAGATGGCCTTTTTAACCCCGGACAAACAAAAGAGTCTTTCCCTTTACTTCCATCAACTATCTCATCAGTCCGGGCTGACTGCAAGGACAGTCCTTCAAGCCTTAGGGTTCATGGCATCTTGTATTCTGGTGCTTCCCAATGCCAAACTGCTTATGAGGAAGCTGCAATGGTATCTCAAAAATGTATGGACACAGCACTGCCAGGATCTGGACACTGTCATTCAAATAATACCTTGCATTCAAAAGGAATTTTTGTGGTGGGCTCAGGAATGTCACCTAAACAAGGGACTCTCTGTGACCCGGCCAGAGGCGAGTCAGATTTTAACGACAGATGCCTCAGACAAAGCTTGGGGAGCTCATCTAAATGGAAAGTGGATACAAGACAAGTGGCCTGCCAGACTACAACATCTACATATCAACCTGAAGGAGATGTTAGCAGTCCAGTTTGCATTAATAGCTTTCAAGGATTTACTTCTTCCAGGGCAGGTGTTGATTCTAACAGACAACACAACTGTCATGTGGTACATCAACAAGCAAGGGGAACGCATTCTTATCCTCTATGCAGGCAAGCAATGATTTTGTGGGAGACTGCTCTCAGTTTACAGCTCAATCTTCAGACAAGGTTTCTGCCAGGAGCACAGAACTCCTTAGCAGATGTGTTGAGCAGACAAATTATGGATCCCCACGAGTGGAAATTGGATCCTCATGTATTTCAGAAATTGACAGTGTCATGGGGAACTCCAGACATAGATCTGTTCGCTTCTCCACTAAACCATCAGCTGCCAAAGTTTTGGACGAAAAGGTTTCATCCCACAGCTTGGAAAGTGGATGCTCTTTCTTTCAATTGGAGCAATCTTCATGTGTATGCCTTTCCACCTCTGCCTCTCCTCCCAAAGGTACTTCTAAAGGTCAGACAGGACAAGCCAAGGATGATTTTAATAGCTCCAGATTGGCCTCGACAGCACTGGTACCCATTACTGAGAAGTCTGATGCGGAAGCCTCCATGGCCTTTGCCTTGATTCCACACCTGTTGTCACAGGAGGACAGCCATTTGCTCAATGTCAAACTTCACTCT